>NC_047676.1:28623849-28763849 GCF_011762505.2 Arvicanthis niloticus
ACAGATCTAGAAGGTCTTTGGACGTGATCCCTTGCCAGAGCAACCATGTTGCTACATTAAAATTCACTATCCCTACCTTTGTAACCTCCTCATTCAAAAAACAGTCCAACTTGTGTTATCTACAAACTCACTGAAGCATAGTCAAACTCACAGTGGCATGTTCCTTAAATAGAACAGTATTATTCACCTTCTGCATCCCCACCAGCAGCAATCAATTATGGAGAGCTAACTTTAGCATCTCTGTCATACTTTTAGGCATACTTTGGGGGTGGGGTATGAGACGGAGGTAAAGGTTGTCCAAGAAGTTGTCCATGTCTTTCTTTCTCAACTATACCTATGCAATAATTGATATCACTGCAAACATAGTTTCTTTGCTCTTTGCAGTCAGCTGAATCCTGAATCACAGGCCTCCACGTAGTTTCTGGTAAGAGCACAGACCATGAACATGGCTCCCAGCTGCAGTAGGTTCACGGACCCAGATAAAGCACTCAGTGGCAGCACAAGCCCAGACATCACTATGGCATCAGGTGGCCGCACAGGTCACTCATATCAATATGGCCCCCATGGCATCAGAGTTCACAGACATCAACATGGCTGTAGGCTTCAGCACAGACCATGGATAGCTACATGGCCTTCATGGCAACACAGGTCATAGACATCAATACAGACCTTCGCTGGAACAAGACCAAGGACCTGGTCTTGGACCTCGGTAGCAGCATATCCCGGACATCACTATGGCCTTAGGTGGAAGTGTGGGCCACTCAGACCAGTGTGAAAAATTGGCCACTTTGTGGAGCCTTTCTGGATGATGGAGCTGCCCAGCATGCAGATGACCAAGACTGTCCTGCCTCTCTTTATTTTTTATTTACCACTTGGCCTCATGCAAGGAAGGGCTGAAAAGAAAATGAACTTTGCCATACAGCCACCTGTAGCCCATTTCCCAGACTCTGCCTCTTACACCTGTCACACTTTGGGACATTTTATGTCACCTATAATCATAGTCCCTTTTATACCACAGGAGCTAGCAACCACAGGTTGGGCAGAGGGACGCCCCCCAGCTGATCTCTTGGCAATGTCAATCAGTGCTGCCTGTAAGTCTCTGAAACCATGTTCTAGGACAGAAATGCTCAGCTTTTATGGCCTTCAAAACAGCTTGTCGGATAATCTCACTTATTTCTAAGTTGACATTTAGCACTTTACAATGTGGGATTAAATGGTTAAAAAGTGTATGCTTCAAGGTGTGGGGTATATTTTGCTAGTTTTTAAGTTAAACTATATTATGCATCTTCAAAAAAATGTAGAGAGAAATAGGAAAATGGGGAGATTTTACCTGAAGAGAGGGAGGTCAATACAAAAGGAAAAAGAGGAGGTAAAAGCATCACTAGGGATGTCTGAAAAAGCTATAAGAAATCATATGGTTTTGTAATTACTTAAAATTACATATAATGCATATATGCAAATACACATATATACATTGTATATGTATGTGCATGTGTAGATAGATAGATAAATAGATAGATTGATAGATTGATAGATTGATAGATAGATAGATAGATAGATAGATAGATATAAGATGGATGGGTGGATGGATAAGATAGATAGATAGATAGATAGATAGATAGATAGATAGATAGATAGAAGATGGATGGGTAGATAGATAGATTTTAAACTACCTAACAAAATCTCTAGTATCAGGCATGAAAAACCTTCTCTTAACTTGTTGGTCAGGGTTGACCAAGTGACTCCCAAAACATTATAAGTTATTGCTATTGCCGTTGGCTGCCTCCCATAGGTTGAAAGTAAACCCCATTGCTGAAGACCTCACACATTTCAGACACAGGACTCAAAGGGTCTGAGCTGGATCTGACCTGAAAGGCCATCCCTGAGGAGTCACTCTCAATGTAAGATGTTGTGCAAGCTGACAAGGGGGGAAAGCAATCGACTGTCCTATCAGGCTGGAAGGTCTATGAACAACAATGAAGACAGCTCAAGTATGCAATAGTGGCACTATAGCTTGTGGTTAAATTTCAGGCCTACTCAGTAGGAGCATCATGCCTAGAAACCTAACCAACTACGGGGGCTAGTTTTTATTATCAACATGATACAAATAGAGTCACCTGAGAAGAGGGAGCCTTAATTAAGAAAACTCCTTGCTCAGAATGGCCAATGGACATGTCTTTGGGTCACTGTCTGATTGCTGGTTGATTTAGGCGGGCCCAGCCCACTGTGGGCAGTACTATCCCTAGGCAGGCGGACCTAGGATGCATAAAAATGTTAGCTGAGCTTGTCAGGTAGCAAATAGGGGAATGAGTCAATCAGCATCTTTTTCCCATTGTTCCTGTCTCCAAGGTTTTTTTTTTTTCTTACATTCCTGCCCTGATTTTCCTCAATAATGAATTCTGCCCTGGAAATGTAAGCTGAAATAAACCACCGTCTCTTATAAATTGGTGTTGGTCTGAGTATTTTATCACAATAGTAATGGATAGTCACATATGTCATAAATATGTGTGTGTGTATGTGTATATATATATGGAGAGAGAGAAACAGACAGAGAGAGATGTGGAGAGGCAAATGTAGAATATACATCTATAGATACAGATATATAAAAATATATATTCATCTACATATATATACACATACATTTATAGATATATGCATATAGTATAACATTAACATTTTTAACTTAGCATGTCTTCATTTAATTCCTATAAATAAAAGAGTCCAAAAGTGTGAAAATTTATCTTAAATTTAGTTACTAAAATTTTAGTGAAAGTCAACATAAGTTATTATAAATCATAAGACATAAAACATGTAATTTACCAGAAATGCAGGTCTAAATGAGTAGTCATTATTCTATATTATCTCTATAGATAAATAATTTTTACTCTTGGAATGAATCAAATGTGGGCATCAATTATCATGATATTTTCTATTTTTACATATAAAATAGCTCAGAAATCTTATTTGTGTGAATGAGAAATGGAAGGGTTTGGGGCTGGAGAGATGGCTCAGCAGTTAAGAGCACTGACTGTTCTTCCAGAGGTCCTGAGTTCAATTCCCAGCAACCACATGGTGGCTCACAACCATCTGTAATGGAATCTGATGCCCTTTTCTGTTGTGTCTGAAAACAGCTACAGTGTACTCATATCCACTAAATGAAGAAAGGAAGAGAGAGAGAGAGAGAGAGAGAGAGAGAGAGAGAGAGAGAGAGAGAGAGAGAAAGAAATGGAAAAGTTTACACTAACAATGTATTCAATCAATTCTCTTAACTTTCTGAGCTAAGTTTAGCAGTTTATCAACTGACAAGTTAGATTCTTGAGTTCTTGTTAAACAGAAAATCAGTTCTACAGAGTTTGCTATACAATCACAACTACCTAGTTCTCACGTAGTTCTCACATCAGTAGTTCAAATAATCTCATGGATTTTTTATGTTCTAAGTCTCACTTCCTTGATAGGGGGAAAAAATCAATCTTTGAGGGACAAAAACGGTATCTGACCCCTTTTAGATGCAAAGCACAGATATACATGAGGGGATGGATACACAGACCATATCTACAGTATTAAAATTTCATGGTGAGAACCACTGAGATGGCTCCACAGACAAAAGTGGTTGCAACTCAAACCAGACAGCCTGAGTTCTCCCCTCAGAGCCCATGTAAAGATGGAAGAGAGAACCACTCCAAAAATTTGTCCCCTAACCTCTGCATGTGTGTCATGGCAGAGTGTACCACCCCCTTCACACACACAATAATAGTAATAAAACAATTTTTAATTTAAAATCTTACAGTGGGATGATTATAGGAAAGCCTGTCTAAAAGCCTCTTTGAGAACTGACAAAGGGTCGGACTCTACCGCAAGATCACCAAAAGCCGAGAGCTGTAGCTTATGTCTGAAACCAGAGGTAGACATTTACAGGATGAGAAAAGGAGACAGCTGTCCCCAACAGGCATGCTCAAAGGCAATCTGAGACAAGATTTCACATGATTTAAGACACAATAAATAGACTAGTCCAGGGAAAGTGCTTAGAACATGTCTTCATTTTACATACGAGCATTATTCATCATCAAGAGTGCCATTTGGATTGTGTTTTATGGACATTTTGAGCATCTGGCAGTCTTTTCTCTGAAGATGTTGCATATAACACGGAGAATACCTATCCTCCAGGGAAGCTTAGCCTTCAGCTTTCAAGATCCTGGGCTAGAGCAAGTTCAGATGCACACAGCAGAGACAAGCGGGAGCAGGTAGAACCTGACTTCCGTCCAGTGAGTCAGGACTCCACACTCTTTATGTCTAACTCTTCTGCCAGTCCCAGAGACATTGCTTTTATCTGCATGGTTCAAGAGAGCTAACCAGCATGTCTCCCATTCCAACCAGTAGAAAGGACAGGAGAGCATCAGGGCATGCTCTGTATGGACTGAATATCTTATGTTACTCTACATTCAGATACAAGAACTCATCTCCTGATGTGGTAATTTGGAGGTGAGGCTTCTGGAAGGTAGTTGGGTTTACATGAGGTAATGGCGTAGGGTCCTCTTGGTGAAATTCTTGCTCTTGTAAGAAGACAACAGGGCTATACCAGTCCTAGATACATACCCAAAGGACTTTTAAATTTTTCCACAGAGATAGATGCCTGTGTAGCAATGTTTGTGGCTGCACAATCACAAGAGCTAAAGAACAAAACCAGTCTAAATATCCACAAGCAATGGATTTTTTTTTAATGTGGTACAGATGAGAGAGGTGACTCACTAAGTAAATGTACTTGCCACCAAGCCTGACAACCTGAGTTCAAGCCCCAGGTCCCGGCATGGTAGAATGAAAGACTGAAGACTGACTCCCATAAGGTGTCCTCTGACCTCCATGTGTGTGCTTTGTGTGGTAGTAGGAATGCAGACACATTTCTCAGTGTCTGGTCCTCAGTCACCATTCTGATAGTTCATCCTGTCCCCAGCTGTGTGCAGGTTGAGATCCTACTTTGTCTCCCATTCGAGGACATTAGTGCAATAGACAGATGTCCCTGCCTGCTGCACTCCTGAACATTACTGCTTCCCATTGCCCTGCTGGTCATCTACTATTTTTTCCCTTGGACTAAAGACACAGCAAAGAACTAGAAAATTTTACTCCCCTGGTGGAACACACACAAGTCACCCTAAGGGTCATCCCTCAAGCTCAGAAGATAGGACTAAATCACTGTCCGATCTTGGGTTAGATCAGTTGAAGCTACTCCACTGGCCACTCTAAGTCATTTCTCTTTGACATAACTCCAGCTCAGTTGGGTTGGGATCAACCTCAACACCCCGTCAAAGGGAGGTATCCAATGTGCTTCTGCTACAATTAATCATGAGTTTATTCTCTTTGGTGTAGAATAGCCCTTAGCATCTCCTTAAACCAGTGGTTTTCAACCTTCCTGGTGCTGCGACCCTTTAATGCAGTTTCTCACGCTGTGGTGACCCCACAACTATAAAATTATTTTTGTTGCTACTTTATAACTGTAATTTTCCTACTGGTATGAATATCTGTGTTTTCCAGTGGTTTTAGGTGACCCCTGTGAAAAGGGCTGTTCAACCCCCAAAGGGGTCTTGACCCACAGGTTCAGAACCACTGCCTTAAACCTTCCTATACTAGTTAACCAAGGATTAACTATACAAGTAAATTTGACTGCGTGCCTAATGTTTTATGGCAAAGTGGAAAAAGGGGATCAAAATTACATGAATTCAAATTCACATAAATCTCTGTCTGTCTGTCTGTCTGTCTATCTGTCTGTTTTGTTTTGTTGAAACAGAGTCTCTCTGTGTAGCCTTGGCTGTCCTGGAACTTAACATGCATCTTCAAACTATATTATGTGGAGGCTGACAAAGGAATTACAAGCCAACCTTTGAAGTTACAAATGCCTTTCAGCTTTGGAATAGTCAGTGCCCAAGAAATACCCAACAAAAATAAACTCTCACTTGGTGGTGTTGATAGTGGCAGTTAAGTTGTTATTCTCTCTAAAACTTGGCAGCTTTATGTTCATTTGTTTTGATGGGAAATGCAGAACTGCCAGAGCCCTGTCTTGAAATACTCAGAGCAGTGCTCTGGGCCACAGCATCATCTCCATCAAGGGCTTTCCAAACACCAGCACGCCCCCTACCTATGCAATTTGTTTTTATCTCAAAAAACTTGTGGATTGGTTTGGAGAATACTGGGTCAGAAAACAGGGCTGTTCCCTTTTTTCCTAATAAACTTGGCAGATGACCACAGGTTAACAGTTGATGAAATTATGAGGTCTTATTCCTCTTGGTGTCTATGTTCTCCAAGGAACATAGTGTGGAAAACGGATGATGAAAGAAACTGCAAAGCAGAATATAAAGCTACACCTGCCTTTGAGTTATACAAGACTCCCTGAGCTGAGGGGTCAATGCAGTGTGCGATGAGTAAACCTTATGTATTATCTTCTGGGGATATTGTCATGAAACTGCCCACCTCAACACACTCGCACGTGCACACACACACATGCCACATGCTCAAACCTTCGCTATAATATATTTAAATATCTTACAAAAATGTCCTACTAAGCTACAATGTGTAGATTGATATAACAAAAGATGGATGACATAATTTACCCTGGTCTTGCCCGGAATGGTGACACCTACCTTTAATCCCAGTACTCTCAAGGCAGAGGCAGGAAGATCTCTGTGAGGCTCTGGTCTACCTACATAGTGAGTCTAGGACAGCCCAGGGCTACAATCGTGAGGCCCTGTCTCAATTATTTTTTTTTTTTTGCTCTGGTTTTATCCTCTTAATATCTTAAATGGCATGAAATTACACACTGGCACACACTGGCACTAATTTTGATTCATGGTACTGGTTCAAGGATGTGAAGCTATGCTTGGTGAAGATCACACTGCAGGAGAGTTCCGAGGTAGCAGAAGGCATTATCTACTTAGAGATCTAACCAAACTGGCTCTTCTTATAGCTGACCTACTCTTCAGACCCAGCAATTCAATGAGTGGATTAACTCAGGCCTGATGGCAGAGTCCTAATTGCCTGTTAAATCCCCACCTGATTTCACCTCCTAATAGCTCATCATCGGCATTAAATGTCAGTGTGAGTTTCACGGGCGGACAAACAATAATCAAACCACAACACCCCTCTGGCGGCGGCCGCTGCATCTTTCCAGTTAGCATCGTGTGCAGCTGTTTGCCCACTGGTCACTTGAGCAACATTTCTATTTTGTGTTAAGTTTTCATCTGACATATTACTGTAAATATTTCATTTCTGCATAAGCAGAAAGAAGAATTCTAGTGACTTGTTAAAACCCTTGTGCTTGTCCCTCCAGATTCATTAAATTGTTTTCTCAAACCATCCACTAGGGAGAAGGGAAAATTTTAGCTGGATTTTTTTTTTCAAACTTCTTGATCATGATTTCTGATTTGTTTTTCCTTACATAAGAAAAAATTGATGTAAGAATCACATATCATCTCTCTGACTCTAACATGTTGCTTATCTTAATATCTATTTTATACTGCTCTTTAGTGAAGACTAAACGTTCTGGATATCTGCTGACTGAGACACATTCAATAGATACATTAAAACTCTGCATGCTTAGAGATATAAGCATCACAATGTCCTGGGGATTCCCTTCCTCTCTCCCTCTCCCTCTCCCTACCCCTCTCCCCCTCTTGTTCCCCTTCCTTCCCCCTCCCCTCTTCCTTCTCACCTCTCTCTCTCTTCCCTCCATCCTCAGCCTTCTTCACTATCACGCATTCAGAAATATCCCATGGAACACATTTATAAGAACAGGTAGTTCCCAGTTGTTACTCCTGCAAACCCCAGTCTGTGTGTATCCCTGCTACCAGCCCATGTAAGTGTTAAACCTGCTCATTTCCTTACCCCTCCATGACCACTCAATATAGTACACCCCTGCTAGAAAGGACATCCTTGCTAGAAGAGACATCTCTGCCACATCCACGCATTGTAGATGTCCCCCCAGAGAGCACTCATCTTTATGGTCCATGGAAAATTCATAGTCTGTGAAATTTGATCCCCTTGGACATATTTGTGTCCACCAATGTCTGATGTCTTTTTAAACACAGCGTGCTAAAAGCTCATCCATTTTTTTTTTGTTCTCCATTATAGTGTGAGAAGCATCTGTGCCCACACCTATACCCTAAAAGAAAGGGTCAGTGCATAAAAGTAGATTCTGTCCTCCTCAGCTAGGCTCATGGACTGGAAATCCTGCTGCTTGTTACTATGTGGTTCTTAGTGACTTTGTGTGGGTGGCATTTGGAAATTTCTTCCCTCTGGCACTTTAACTGAATAAAAATCTAAGCTCTCTGGGAATGATAGACTCTGACAGAAGGTATAATTTGCTAGGCATCATTCCGGACTACTTTTCTCCTTCTGTGTGTCTATGAGTGCCTAGTTTGAAATTTTGTTCATATTTTAAAAGTGAAAGTGTTCACATTGATGTGTGTGTGTGTGTATGTGTGTGTGTGTTTCCATTGATGGGTAGTGACATCTGACAGCACTGGTCACTTCTGCTCACTTCTGCATGACCACAGTGCCCTAAAATAGAGAAGTAGCCAATGGCTTCCAACAAGATAAGCAATAGTGTTTCTGGCCATGGCCACATGCATTTGCAGCTCCTGATCTAGGGAGTGAAGCAGCGTGGTGTTACAGGAGGCTGCACACCGACATTCTGTAGAGCTTGGGATAAATCCAAACCCATCTCATGACCAACAAGACCTTAGACACTACACTCCTGGACCCCTTCCTGGCCCATCACATTCCGTTCTCCTACTCATACCTGCTTACTGGTCCTCAATTAAGTAAAACCTACTCTAGTGTCAGGCCTTGGCTACTTTCTCTTCCTATTAATTTTTGCCCGAGTAGACGTGTGAAGCAGATCCTAGGTTTTTCTGAGTCTTAACTATCATCCCTCAGAAGGGATATTTCTAGTCATCTCGTCTAACACAACGGCATTCACGTGTCTAACATTAGAGTGGTGTCGGAACCCTTCGTTTGCACTAACATTTTGCCATGTGTATTTGCTAGCTCACTGTCTACCCCCACTTACTCCAGTTTTGTTGTTGCACCACAGTAGGGACATCAGTGTCCAGCACATAAGTATTTGAAAAGCAGTAGATAAACTGTAGATGGCATGAGGTCCTTGTGCTCATGGATAAGCATCAGGGTAATGCAGGGCTGTCTCTTCAACAGAAGAGATGGACACCTGTTTCCTGCCCTGAAAGCTGGGAATAGATATCGTGAATAGCCTGGCGATATGTGCTGTGGACAACCAGGCCACACCTGAATCCTCCAGGCTCTCATGGTTATCCCAGGCTCTTTCTTCCCAGCACTTTGTCTCCAGCATCTTTCTCAGTCAATAGAACCCATCCACATATTCTTTAAACAAATCCAGGTAACCTCTGCTATCTGGAGGCCTCGCCTGATATGAACATCTCAGTCGTTCTTCATAAACCTTTATCTTGAGCACCATTCCTTGGGAAATAGAACCATCCATCCTTACAGGAGGTGTCGCATGTTCTTTGAAGAATTCCAATGTTATCATATCACTTAAGTTTTGTGGTATATATGGAACTTAGTTCAATTATCATCTGTAAGCTTTTTTCCCAAAATTATGCTGTATTTAAATATGCCTGAAATCAAGTTCCCAATGTCAGACTCTAAAAGTTTGAACCAATACCAGCTCCCTGAGTTGTGCTGAACTACATTTCCTTCTTGCCTCGTGTGAATCATTACTCTGCCAACTCTGGTGTTTGCAGGAACCGCCGCTCCCCCCCATGAACATAAGGGGAAAAAACTCATATCTTTGGTTCCCCAGATCCTCTTCAGAGCAATAGAAGAATGTAATTTCTACTGCAACATTATTTCCAGCCTAAAATGTGTGTCCTAACTGGATGTGATGGTGCTTGCCTTTAATCCAAGTGTGAAAGAGAAAGAGGCAGGTGGATCTCTGTGAATTCCAGGACAGCTAAGGTTACATATTGAGATTTGTCTCAAAAAATTTTTTAATAATTTTCTTATCTCCCAGACCTCATAATAGTTTAGAGATTTTTACCAACTTCTCTATCCTGTTATGGACCACCAGAAATGCACATTTTAAAGAAAAAAAGCAGAAAAGAGATACATACTTTAATGACAGCAGATAGAGATAAGGATTCCATGTATGCACCCAAATCAGTGAATGTTCAAGTCCTGTACATCGTATGATGGCATGGTGTTCATTATCACCTGCACAACTTGTCAGTATACTTTAAGCTTCTCTTAGTTACTTAAAACAACCTAACCCCAGGGAATGCAGGAGTAAATACTCATTCACTTTTAAAATGTATTTATTCGTTTGGAGATCATAGGACAACTTACAGATGTTGGTTCTCTGCTTCCAACAGATGGGCCCCAGGGATTAAGTTCAAGGGACCAGCCTTGGAAGCGAGAACTTTTAACTGATTCTCCAACCTCGGAAACATTTTCTTTTCAAATGTTCTTTTCTCTGAAGTTTGGGTATGACTGTATGGATATGAAACTCACAGATTTAGTAACCAACTTCTATGAGCTTCAGGGGGGTGCCTCAAAGGACTTGTAGCTCCTCCCTGGTGGGACCAGGCACGTGGCTGCACAGCTGATCAGGCTACAGATACTCTGCAGTTGAGCCAAAGACCTGTCTACCATGTAAACAGAGGCCAAGTTGGCTTGCCCAAATGTGAGACCCTGAGATGTCCTGTCCAACATGGCCACCATTTCCCATGACTGCCCAGCTTTGTACTTGACTTGCCTAAGGCTACAGGGAATAGAGAAATGACAGACACAAGAAATGTAAAGCTGGGACCTGGTGGGCCATGTACTAGAATGGAGAGGCTCCAGCAGCAGCCCACAAGTGCAGGCTACCTCATCTCCATAGGGAGTCTCTGTAGTCTCAGGCTGCACTCAACTGGGATGAAGAAGCTTTGATTGCTACTTTCTACACCTACTAGTTTTAGCTAAATGTCATCCATCTGTTATCATCTATATTCAGATCAGGGGAAGGCCTTGCCATTCCCATGAGTCCAAGGCATTGGCTTACTTGACATAGCTGTGCTCACACCAAGTATATGCATTCACTGGGGTCTTTATCCACTCCACGCAGCTGCTGGCATCTGGTAGCTATGTAATTAACTGAATTGAAATGAAGTCTGAACATACCTGTTGTACAGTAAAGAGTTGATCAAATTGCTCCGAGTAGGGTCTAAGTAGATGCAACCAGCAACCTGGCTTCCATAGTGGCTTTTAACTTGGATTTTTTTTTTTCATTCTCCCTCTTGATGCAAAAAATTCACAGTCTGAGAGAACAGGGTTGTTAATAAAACAATAATAATAAGGCACCAGTAGAGTCCTACAATAGTGCTGCCCGAGCAGAGCTCTCTCGTTTCTTGAAAGGGCTGTCCAGGGCTCAGACTCTCCTTCCTTGAGTCATTTCCTCAGGACTGCCAGAGAGCCTAGGGAATTTATGTGTCTTGGTGGCTCAGGTCACGCTCTGGGTCAGCCATCCTCACTGCTCATGCACATCTCTCAGCAGTGTCCTGCAGAGCATTGCAAATCACCTTCTGTCTTTGGGAAGAAAACAAAAAGAAATCTGGCTCCCTGGAGTTGCCCCAGCTCACTTTCTTGGAAAGTGGAAACTTCTTGGAATTCATTATTTCTTTTGATGCTGACCAGTACATCACTACTCAAGGCTCATGCCAAGATCATGTCTTGGTTGGGGGTGATATATTGCCTACCTAAAGCATATTCCAAGCAACTTCCCACCACTCGTAAGGGCGGAAAGATCGTGATCAGCATAGATGGCAAGATGCCATGCAGCAAGGCTCCAGGTCTCCTCTGGACATCTTAGTCACCAACACAGGGCTGCCTTTGAGGAGCTCTGTATGTCACGGAGTGAGTCCAGGAAGGTGTGTGACTTTGGAATAATTACAGGCTGGTTAAGTAAGTTAGGAAAGCCTGGAATTCACAACGACAGCCAACCCTAGACAAGGTGATGAAGTTGCAAAGTTTGTGTTTGGCTGCTTTCCAAAGTGTCCTGAGAATCTCTCTCACCCTCTCCTCTGTCTCCTACTCCCCCTTCCCTCTTGGGGCTCTGGGACTCTGTCTTGGCTTCTCACCCTCAGGGGAAGCTCCTCTGAAGTTCTTTTTCTCCCATGGAAACTTCATTTCTTTCCCACTGGGCTCTGCTAGTTGAGACTGGCCAGTTTCTGGGGTGAGGCAATTTACTTAAAGGTGGGAGTCCTTCAGTCTAGTAAAACTATGAGATTTGAAGGACTTACAATAGTATAATTGTACATGCTTATCTTTTAGGAGAAAATCCTTCCATTTCACCATATTCTAAAATATGTCTATGATCCCCCATAAAGTTAAAGAACCTGTGACAAGGCTTCCTGTTAACCACAGTGTGATGGAGAAATAGATATAATAAACAGAGTTTCAGTCCAGAGCTAAGTGAGGGAGGAAAGGTTATGTGGGCAGGAGACAAGGTGTTACACTCGTGTTGCCTTGGAGATCACATCCACCAACCCCTTGCTCAGGACAACTAGCAGCTCATCTCTTCTCAGGGGTAAGTGTTCTGCTTAAAACGCAAAACCTTCCCACTCACAAATCACAGGCAGTGTCTGAAAATTCCAAGGTTTTTTATCAGGCTTAGGATGCCACCGAGTTTTGTCATAATCAAGAAAATCTAGGCTGGGAAGGGAAGCAGTAGGTGTGGGCAAGGGCTGGGGAGGCTGAGTTTGAATCCCAGTTCTACTACTAATCTGAAGAGCCAACTCCTGAGAACTGCTTAGCATCCCTGGACCTTGGTTCCCTCATCCTCAAACTATCCCAGGCAGTCTTCTCCAGACCTGAAACTCTAAATAAGCTGCCAAGTGTCTACTTCAAGTAAAATTTCTATACTTTTTATCATTATTAAAAGACTGTTTTCATATTTGAAAGGAAACATTATCTGGCCAAACACTAAGTTGTTTTCTTCCTCCCTAATATGTTAACATCTTGTCCCAAGGAGCAAAGCCTTCTCTTGAAAGCTTCAGAACAGTTTGTGGCGATTGCAGTCCTTGTCTCGGAAAGATTAATTGGAAATGAAATCTAAGGAAGAAAATTCAAAGCCCATTTCTGTGCTTCCTGCTTTGTAGATCTTCTAACATGTAAATGGACCGTTACAAAGAGGATTAGTTATTAGAATGGTCTGCGTGCAGTCCAACGTTCAGCTCCCAGTTCATTCCTTGCCAGAGAGTCCCAGATGAGCTGCATCTTAATGGCCTCCTTTTCATCCTTCAGGGGAATGAACTGCATACTAACTCCAAGACCTGTGTTTTCCAACTTCAATTTAACCACAACTTTTACAAACTGTAGACTCTCACCCAACTCTCTAATAGTGCTTACAATGTGAAACAACAACAAAAAAAACTACTGGTAATAATATTAAGAAGCCCTTTCCTCCCCATATTGCTTTTGATCTTTGTTTTATCACAGTAGTAGAAAATCTAACAAAGGCAAAGGATGGATGAGGCAGGGAAGGGGATACTTACAGGAACAGAAATGACTCAGAGACAGCTGCATCAGCAAAAGCCCACACCATCATGAGTGAACACTCATAAAAGCTGGAGCACTGGAGCTCACTGCATGACTTACAGACAACTAAGACGAGAAAGTATTTCAGGCATCTCAGGTAGCCCAAGCATCTTCTGGGCAGTTGTGTGGGTCTAGGAGCATCTCTCAACAGTCACTATAGGTTATATATGCTTGGGAAGGGAGGGAATCTAGTGTATCTGCTCAATTTCAGAGACTTCCTAAACCACTGAAGTTGTATATTTCCTGTGCTTCATGAGCTTCCCTGCAGGATGGAATGTTCCATTAACCCTTGAAACATTAGTTCTCAACCTGTGGGTTGTGACCTCTGTGGCAAACCTCTATCTCCAAAAATATTTGCATTACAATTCATAACAGTAGCAAAATTACAGAGATTGAAGTAGCAACAAAAGTAAGTTTATGGTTGAGGGTCACCACAGCATGAGGACTGTATTAAAGAGTCACAACATTAGAAAGATTGAGACCCATTGCCTTAACACATCCTATCATGTCACTCCCCTTTTAACATCCTACATCTTAATCAACTTTCTTCCAAGACGGACATTTTATCTCAAGGAAACATGTTATGTAGCAGTAGGACAGGATTCAAATGGATAATCGATTTAACTTGGAAAAAGATCAGAAATATCCTAAGTTTGCTTTCTATTGACGTGATAAGCACCATGATCGAAAGCAATCCAGGAGGAGGTTTATGGTTTACACATTGCACTCACAGTCCATCACTGAAGAAGCCAAGGCAGGAACTCCAGTAGAGCAGAAACCTGGAAGCAGGAGCCAAAGCAGAAACCACGGAGGAGTGCTGCCTACTGGCTTGCTCTCCCCAGCTTTCTCAGTTTGCTTTCTTATGGGACACAGGACCACCTTTTCTGGGATGGGCTGTCCATAGTGGTCGCCTGAATCATTAAACAAGAAAATGCCCAACCCCTTGCCTATAGTCTAATCTGATGGAGGCCTTCTTTCAACCGAGGTTCCTACTTCCCAGATGACCAGTTTTGTATCGTGTTAACAAAAAAAAAAAATAATCAGCACAAAGGGTCCTGAGCTGACTTGGAGGGGCTACTTACCCATCCACTCCATCACCATGGCTCCTTTTCCACTCCCATGTTGGCTGGGCACATGGCTGCCCAGGAGAAAGACTGTATTTCCAGTCACCTTTGTTATTAGGTGTGAGAACTGATGTGAAGGTAGTAATATAGATAACTTCCAGCTCATTCCCTTCCTGGAGCCCGCACTCTCCTCCTCTGCTGGGCTGGAATATGGAAGTAAGAGAGCAAAGACAACTCATTATATATTGAAAATGAGAGAATAAGATAAAAGAGTCTGGTCACTGTCAGGGTACAGCCACTGTGCAGCCATCTGCTGCTTATCCTTGGTCTGTTTATTTCTTAAGAAAAACATTAGCTTGTCTTGTTGAAGCAACGGAACCTAAGCCATATTAATCATGGAATGATTAACAGTAGAGTTATGATTTCAAAGATTTAATGATTATGCCCCAAACTTCATGATCCTTCTCTCCTTTGGCCATGGCTATCTGAACAAAAAAGAAAAAGTGGAATCAGAATCAAATTTGTTTCCATTGGTTACTAACTGGTCTTCAGCCAAAAAAAAAAAAAAAAAAAAAAAAAAAAAAAAAAAAAAAAGGCAAATTAGGAAAGATCATTTAACTGAGTATTTTGTGAACAGATTGCTTATGTGTCTTAGACCAATTAACGCAACAATTCCATGAAGTAGACATTATTATTACTCCATCTTACAAATACAGATAAAATATAAGCTGAGATCAGGACCACAGACATCTGTAGCTTTAACCATTTCCTATAACACCCAGCTTTCTGCATTGGTGGGAGGTCAAGATCAAAGTGAACACCAAGAACATAATCAATTCTGTGCATCTCAGGGATACTACTGAATGAAGATGCTCTCACTGCCTGAGAGAGAAAGTCATATATAAATCTGGGCCTCATGCCTCTGGCCTTTTATTTCTCACAGGGGAGAGGAAAAGAAGACCTAAATACTGCTGGTACTAAAAGAATCTCTAGAGCTCAAGGGCTATCTCTGCTTACAAAAGAGCAAGAGGCTCACAGCATCAGTGGGAAGACTAGAGGATACATATCCATCAGGATATGTAAGGATGTCCCATGAGAATTCTCCAGGGTATCAGAACTGTGATCTTCCCCTCTCTGGCCAAGGAAGGAGTCATCTATCTCATAGTGCTAGGAAATGTTTTCTTCTTACTTCATAGGCAGGGAGCATGAATCTTGAATACAATAAACCATCCAAGATGGTATCGGGATTTACTTCGTGGACCTGAGGTCTTAAGTGAATCCTAAGAAGTAGTGATGTGTTTTTCATAGAAATTGTAGGTGACGGGAATGAAGGATGAGCAGAATATGTTCCATGGAGTTGAATCTTGAGGGAGAATCACTTTGGTTCAGACTCAGGGATGATGAGGAGGGAAGAAAGGGTTATTAAGTTATTACCCTCATGTGAATCATTAACATGAGACACTACGAAGTTTCCCAAAAGGTAATAGAATTGCTTTTACATGGATATGTTATTGCATTGGGGGAGGTAAGTGTGAAATAAATTAACACATGTATTTTGTCTCTTTTGTGGATGTAAGGTCTCTAATTGGGTTAGGACGATGTAGTAGTATACCAGTATAAAGCTCATGTTTGCCTAGCAACTGCTTAGGTTCACCACGTGTAACTCAGGTGAGAGGGAGGTGAGGTGTTTTGTTTTTAAGGAGCACATAGTATGGTCTTCAAGGAGAGATTTGGATGAAAAGAGGGGCATGGTGTCTTGGGAATAATCAACTGCTATACACTCCCATACAATTTGAGTAAAGTCTTTTCCTCCTGTCAATTCAGCTTCCTAATAATGCATGGAATCACAAGGTCTCCCTGACCGGCACATAAGAGTCCCTCCAGACTTCCTTCCTAATGATCCAGTTTTAAGTAGTGAAGGGAAGTCCTGCTAGTTATCAGGTCAACCACATAGGAGGCAGCCCGGTCACAGCCTTCCTGGCTTCTGTAAACCACCATTTTTCTTCCAAAAAAAAAAAAACAACCATTTTGTTCTTTTTAACCAAAGTTTGTTTCTGCTGCTTTCAACTGATAAATTAAAGAACCCCAGATCACTGGGGCAAGTGGAGAGAGAAGGAATCCCCAAGGTTAAATTCATTTGTTAAATTTGGAATTAAATGCAGCAGCCATAGGCTCTATGGTAGGATTTTGCAGATCCATTTTGACATGTTCGTGACTTTGTAACTCTCCACGTGAGAATATAGTACTTGAGGTTCCCAAGCCATTGTGTGCCTAGAGCAAAGTAGAGGATCTGGGCTCTCAGGTTCCGGAGATTTTTCTCTTTCATCTTAAAGAATTAAAATTTCAATGTATATAAACTTTGGCCTAATGGTTATGAATTCTTTAGGACTTAGGTGAAGGTCTTAAGATTGGGTATTTAATTTTAAGATTGTATGGGAAAAAACCTATGTCTTTCAATTCTTCACACTCAAAAAGTACTAGTTAGGCATGGACTGATTATAAATCTAAACTGTACTTTGAGCACATTGCAAACCAGCCATTGTATAACCACACAGTGGTTTAATGTGATTAAAGCCACAATGGATTGCAGAATGTTCTTCATTGAGGCCAAGAGAGCTGACCCATGTCACCTTGCCAAAACGTAATTTTCATGATTGCTTTCAGCCTGCCCAAGATTCCTGTGGTTCCCACTGGTAAATTGATCCTTTACTTCCTGACTTTTGCTGCTGTCTGACTGCAGCTCCCTGCATTGCATCACAGGACTCTTGGAAGGGCTGGCAGACTCAGGATGCTTGCTGTGGACCCAGCCAAGGGTTGATTACTCACAGGGGGAATCAAGAACAGATCCATCAGCAGGCTGTGGTTATCAATGACGTGATTGCTGCCACGAAGGACGTTCAGCTCAGCCCAGTGTTTATGTCAAGTATGTGTTCAGTTCATGTCATACGCTAGACTGGAATAGCATACCATATGGTAGACTGGGACATGCAAGTTTCTGTAAAGGGTTCTCTAGAAAGCTGAGACATTGGCCTGAAACGAAAGTACAGTCCTATTTATCACAGCTTCCTCTATGTACAGATAGCAGGCACTCTTTGGCATAGAGTGTTTGAACTACAGGAACAATTTTACAAAATAGCACAAGTTCAGCCAGCAGGGTGCTCACGTCTATAGTCTCAACATTCAAGAGGCTAAGGTAAGATTTCTGCAAGTTTGAGGTTTTTATAGCTTACTTAGTGAGTTCCAAGCCGGCTTTGTCTACTTAGTGAGTTCCAGGCCAAACTGGTCTACTTAGTGAGTTGCAGGCCAGGCTGAGCTACAGACAGAGACTCTGTCTCAAACTCAAACAAAAACACGGACTACTTTATTTTTTAAAAATCTTGAAATAAATTTTGGAGAAAAAAAAACCTTTATAACAAAAAAAATCCATCTGAAGACATTCAGTCTTGGCGGAAGGGGGTATGCTTCAAAAAGAAAACTCATTCAGTAGCTAGCCAAAAGGCTCTGTCCACCAAGCCTTGAGTTTGATTCCTGAGAGGAGACCACCACCCCATGATAAAAGGAGAGAAATTACTCCCATGAGTTAGTTTCTGATTTCTACACACGCACTGTGGGATGCAGACATCAGCTCACATCCACATGGAAGAAATGATGAAGAAGTATGATAAGATGTTTTGTGAAGGAAATGGGTTCAATACAGAAGAAATATTGACTCAAAGGAAGAAAGGATGTTCTTTGATCTCTAATGAATTAATTAACAAAGGCTTCTTTTGGAAACATGCACAAATTCAATTGCATGTATACTTGTAAAATAGAATTATAAAATATGTACTTTGATTATCTCCATTCTATGGATGAGACAATCAAAACAGAAGAAGTTAAAAATCTAGCCCATGGTCATGTCATCAGTTTGAATCGAAGATGTTTTTGCATACATATTGTTAACCACCTCCTAACTGTGTTTATACCCGATTGGCGATTGGCTAGTACTGCTCTCAACCTTGGTTAGAGGGTTCACAGTGGGTAGCTACCAATGCAGAGGGTCACAACTGCTCAAAGTATGGAGATGAGTGACTATTGAGGACTTATCCCTGAATGGGACCTTTATGTCAAACTCCACCCACTCCTTAAAGACTCAGGGGAGGCAAAAGGAATTTGAGAGCCCAAGGATGAAGAGGAATGCTTTGAGAGGCTGTCTTCCCTGACATGATATGGCTGGTGTGTTCATGAACTCACAGTAGCTATGGTTACCTGCACAAGACCACACCAGTCAATCATCCCACTGTGGATGGGGTGAGACTCATGAGACTATTTATTTGCTCCCAAGGAGCTATTTGCAGTTGATGGCTTCAGGGTTGGAAAGGGCCACTTTTTTCTGGGTGTGTAGCGTCTAGTAGATTGCCTGTGTTCATGCAATGAGGACTGATTGGACTTAATGGGTTAAAAAGGAAAAGATGACGTGAAGGTAGGAGGGGTAGGTGCTGGGGGGGTCTGGATGAGGGAGAAATTGTGGGTGGATATGATCAATATACATTGTAAATGTATAAAATTGTCAAAGAATAAACAAAACACTTTTAAGTTAGGTTTTAAGAATGAAACTGGGGGAGGGGGGAAAAGAATGAAACTGACTCCAGTATTCATTACACATATTTGCTATGGGCTGTGGGCTGTTCCTGGTAAATTTGCTAAAACACTGTGATCCCACCAAACCTCCTGGGTATGGAAAGTTTCTATGCCTTCAGTTTCCTCTGGCCATGACAATTGCCTCTGGCCATGACAATTACCTCTGTCCAACCCTCTTCTGCTCATCTTCCACCACAACTACGAGCTGAACAAACTGTTACTGTGTTCCAAATAAGCTATAACATGGGCAGTGTCGGGAAGCATCCATTTAGACACCTGGAAAATTACTTCCTGATGGGTTAACATTGTGTGTGTAGAAACCACAGGAGTGATACACACAAAAGGCTTTTCTTCTTCTTTTGGTTCTTGTTGTTTTGTTTTTAGGGAAAAAAAAAACAGACAAAAAAGTCACAATCTGGGGGTGAAAGAGAATCAGTGAAGAGAGCTGGCCATCTTAGAGAAACTTACCAAGTTCATTAGGACAAATGTCCTTAGGTTCAGACTAAAGGTCACAGGAATGAAGCAAGTCAACATGGCCATGGTCAGGCAGTGAGGCTCTGAAACAGTGGTTCTCAACCTGTGGATCACGACCCCACTGGAGATGCATTTCAGATATCTTGCATATCTGATATTTACATTACAATTCATAACACTAACAAAATTACAATTATGAAGTAGCAATGAAATAATTTTATAGTAGGGGGGGTCACCACAACATGAGGCATTGGATTAAAGGGTTGCAGCATTAGGAAGGTTCAGAAGGTTCAGGTCTAGAAAAAGGGTCAATAACCATAGTTAGACTAGTTAGCCAAATCTAGCCTGTAGCCTGTTTTTAAATAGAGTCAAGAGAGGAAAAGCCTTATCTTTTGAAAGACGTGTAAAAAAAAGCAAAGATTATAGCCCTTAAATATTTGCTGCCTGTCCCTTTAAAAAATAAGTTTGCCACCTACCACTGGTCTAGAATTCACGGGTGGGTTAGATAACAAGACAACTATGGGTCAGTGCATATGAGAACAGTGGTTTAAAGTATTTCAAGACCACAACAGCCTCACTTGCGATCGGATGGTCTTTGGGTAATTCTCTAATACAGAAGTACCTTCTCCTGCGGAAACAATTTCTTAGTACTGAGTTTGGAAAAAAATAAATGAAAAATTATCTACTTTCCCATTTTAATTAGCTATGTCTGCAGGTACTCTGTGAGCTGTCGGTAGGAAGACTTGATAAAGAGCTGTAAATATGTCTTCAACATTTGAAATGTAAATGAATAAAATGATTAATGAAAAACGTTTTCAACGTGAAACATGGAGGACTTTAATTACAAAAATGAAAGAAAACAATTAGTTGATGCCTACTATGCATCAGGGACATTCAGACCTACTAAAGCAGAAGGGACATGTAGTTTTACGTCTCTGACTCTCAGGTGGCACACTAGCTCTCTCAAGTGCTGAGGGTTTCCCTGATGCGAAGCAGCTAGCATGTGCCCAAGGATGCTACGCTGAGCTCAGGATAATGATCCAGAAATATTCTAGGTAGGAAGCCCCAAATGCAGCACCCTAGTTGGGCCCTGGTTCCTCCTGTGATCTATAAAGTATCAGATAAGAGGCTGCAGGACTCTTCCAGCCATAGCCATCCTGAGTTATTTATGAGAAACGATGCAAATGAAACAGAAAAGGAATCTGGGGCATACAACTTGATGCATCTGGCTTCTCCAGCTTTCCTGAGATCTGAGGTCAGGGAAGAAAGAAAGAATTTGGTCAGATGCAATTGAGAGATGACCAGGACGTGGTACAAAAGAGCGGCCAATGCTGATGTTACAGCAGCCTCACCTAAAACCGCCATCATTACCACCAGCAATTAAACACATATAAATATTAGATACATATTTAACAGCTTTAAAATAGCTAGTCTGAACAAACAGTTGAGACAACACCCAGGTTATGGAAACAAAAAAAGGAAGTTCAAAACCAGCAAGATGAGCTCAAACTGACATGCCAGAGACCAGGGAAGAACATGGCCTTGATGTGGAAGCCACAGTAAATTTAGCCTGCAGGCCATCTAGGCAGGAGCTGAGATCGCTATTTAGAACTGGTACTCTCAGAAACCTTTCTAGAATTCAGAAAGGGAACTATAACTTTATCTACTGCTCAGAAAAGCAGCAAGAGTCAAATTGCCTGGGTTCTGGCTAGAAAAATATATCCACCTTAAAACTGCAAGTCTGGATCTGGAGTATGAACTTAGCTTATCTGCACTTGGCAAGAATTAAAAGGAAGGAATTAGCAGAATCACTGGTCCTTGACCAGTAGAAACCATAATAATCTGGAAAGAAATAGACACATAGAAAGTAAGAAATTACTCACAGTTTCAGGATACATGGTAAAAACCAATGAGAGAGTTATAATTTAAATTACTAACCACAGGGTTTTTTCTTTCAAGAAGAAAGTGTCAAGATCTGAAAGTATTAGCCAACACACACACACATAAGCAAATAATTATCCCAAGGACTGGAAATAATAATAGCAAGAATAGTTGAAAATATACAACAAGGTAAATACGACTGCATCAAGGTAATACAACATAGAATAAAACAATAAAAAGATGGGGTTTCATGAGGAGAGTAACAATACCAACCAACCAGAGCTCCCAAGGTTCTAAACCACCAGCCTGGGGGCACATAGGGAGGAACCCACGACTCCATCTTTATATATATATAGATGATCTTGTCGGGCATAGGTGGGAGAGGAGATCCTTGGTCCCATGAAGGATGAACACCGAGTGGGGAGGGGGTTCATGAACATCGAGGGTGGGGAGGTGGGAGTCGGGGGATAAGTGGGGCCACATCCTCATAGAAGCAGGAGGAAGGAGGATAGGATAGGAGGTTCCTGGGTGGTGTGGGGAATGGGGTAAGGAGATAAAATCTGAAATGTAAATATAATATCCAATTTAAAAAAAGAAAAGAAAAAAGATGGGGCTTTTAAAATATAAAAGAGATGGAACATGCGAAATGGCTTTGCAACCAAGGTCAAGGCTCCACGTGGTAGCAACTGTCCTCTGACCTTTCTTCATGTGTCATGCCATACATGTGTGTACATGTTTCACTCACACACAATAAATTCATAAATCATTATTTTAACAAGTAAACAAGGATTTGAAGAACAATCCAATGTAACTTTTAGTACTAAAAAACCTAATTGTTAATATTTAAATCTACATTAAATGTCAATTATATACACTTAAGAAGTAGTAAACTGGAGGAACTTGAGGTAGCCAGCCAGAATGAAACATGGAGAGACAAGACGCAGATTCTCAAGTGGTTAAACTCCAACTGAAATCAAATGCAAATTCCACAAACAAATGTGGAGAGGAAATGAGAAACACTTCAAAAGGAAAATGGTTGGTAATTTCCCAGAGTTGAAGAAGAGTCCCAAGTAGGATTGACCAAAATAAAACAAACAAGATTACCACACTATACACTAGAATCAAATTTTTAAACAAATATAAGTTCTTAAAAGTATCAGGAAAGAGTTAACCCAGGAAGAAAAGACAGTTTGGCTGCCCACAGAATTATCTCTAGACTAGCAAAATTTCCTGCATACTCACAAAACTATTGTGTCAGAAGAAGGGCCAAATATGTTTTAAAAGCAAGATCTTTATAAAAAGTAACCACTGGCATCCAGATCTGAAAACAAATACTTATTTGATGGACTTCGAAGGTTGGGGGGACATAGCAATCAAAGCAAGGTTAGAGAGGGAACAGTGGGAAATAAATCAGTAAGTATTGGCTTCAAACAACAACAAAAAGAGTTAATTGGCCAACCCAACGGCAGCAAATTAAAATATCAGGAAAAAATTATGCATATGGAGAGAGAAAAACAAAGATACATTGAATAAACAATGAACTAAACATGATACAATTTTTGTTGTGTTCATTAAAATATTTGAGATAGAAGGGATATTTTTTAAGCCAATAGAGGAAAAAAATAACCAATAATATAATGAAATCAAGAAACACAATAAAAGTTAGAAATAAGAAAAGGAAAGGAGAAGTGAAGGAGAGAGGACAGAGCAAGGAATTTTGGAGACTCTGTCGGGTATCATATTCTAAGTTTTGTTCCAGGATCATATGATCATCCTATCTTGAGCATTTTGAGAAACATCCATGCTGTCTTACATACTGACCTGGCCACTTTCATTCCGAACTGTAGTGTTCCTTTACAACCATGAATTTCTCCAGATCTTCTCCAGTGCTCAATGTCTGATTTTCACAGGAGCCATTCCCTCTGGATGATGAGGCTCTCACTGTGTGATCATAGAGTGCATTTCTCTGATGCTTAGTGGTGTGGTGTACTTTTCCCCAGGGATCTATTGGTCATTCGTTTGTCTCCTTTTGAGAAATGTCTATTCAAATCTCTTAGCCATTTTCCAATCAGTTTTTTTTTTTTTGAGACTTGATTTTGTTGAGTAATGTATGTTCCTTACATATTTTTGGATATATTAACTCCTGACCAACTAATAGATTTCAAGTTTTATGTCCCACTTTGCAAGTTGTTTCTTTGCTTTGTTGTTTGTTACCTACACTGTGCAGAAACTAGTAGAAATACACAAAGGGAATGAAATCAGAATAGATGGGAGAACTCCCTGCACTCCCATATAAACTAGAGCACAGTTCATAACCTATAAGGCACGGAGTTAATTTGAGTGCTCACAGTCAGATGAAAAGCTAAAGAAAATACCAAACACACACTCAGAGAGAGAGGGGGGAGACTACTACTGAGATGTTCAAAATAATGAAATGCTGTCTATTGCAACAGTGTTGATGAACCAGATGGACATTATATTAAATAAGTCAAATACAGAAAGACATAAAAAGCTTGATCTCGTGCAAGTAGAATCTATTCAATTGTTTTCATAGAAGTAGAGAAAAGAGTGAACTGTTGGATCAGGGAGAGACGGAGAAGGCAGATGAAAAGAGACTGGTTAACAGGTACAAAGTTCATTCAAGTGAGGGTAATAACTTCAATGTTCTCTTACAAAGTAAGAAGACATTAACAATGAAGAGCTTTATATTTTAAACTAGCTGGAGCAGTATTGTTAAAATAATCTTATAACAAAGGAATAAAAAACATAAAGTGATAACCTATATTAGTCGTTTAGCAACAGCATATGTGAATGATAATGGTATCAATTATTATGTGTCAACTCTTTTAAAAAGTCTAAATTCTTAGTCCCTAATGAGGCTGGGCGCCACCTGCTGGTGATGGTTTATCTACCATAGCTAGAATAGCAGCTGAGTCTGAGTCTGTCGCCTGGTTGGGCATCTTCTGTTATCTGCTGGTTTACCCCTGCCCAGCCTTTAGTCTCCTGGGTGGAGAATGAGCACACTAACACACTTCCTGATTGAAAACAAAAATGGTGAAACTACAGGAGCCCATCGCCGACTGGGTAAGAATACCATTCATTGTTTTGTGGGGGAGGGGAGTACAGGATTTGTTATATTAAAAAAGAATGAATGCTGAAATATAATAAAATAGAGGGTATGTACTGATATCTGAAAATCTGAAGCTAGGAGCCTCAGATGAGACAGAACATGCAATTTTGATCTTTCTAGGTCTAGGTTACCTCACTCAATATGATCATTTCTAGTTCTGGCCATTGACTTACAAAGGTAAAGATTTCATTTTTCTTTACAGCTGAGTAGTATTCCATAGTACATATGCACCGCATTTGCATTATCCGTTTTCAGATGAAGGACATTGAAGTGGTTTCCATTCCTAGATACTGTAATAGAGAAGCAACAGACATGGCTAAGCATCTGTGGAGTAGAAAGTCATCCTTTGTGGGCATGCTAAGGGGAAGTCCTGGAGTAACGATAGAAACCAGGAGCATAAAATGGGACCACTGCCAGGGTAGCAGGTAGGAGGCAAGGGAGCAGCAGAGAAGAAAATAGGGTATAAGTGATCTGATCAGGAAGATGGATGGAAATGGGGGACTCTAGTTAGAAATGGGGAGGGAGATAAATACAGAAAAAGGAAAATGGACAGCAGAATAACAGTAAAGATGCCTGCAAAAGTTATGAAAAACCATACAATTAACCTGAGACCCTAGGTTGGCCCCCTAGAAGCAGAAGGTAAGTATCTATTTGCTGAAGACACCATGTACTTCAAACACAGGGCCCAGAGGCCTCACAGCTGGAACTGACTTTAATGTTTTTCCCCTTGGATACTAGAAGATGCCATGCAAGCTTTCAAAAAAGGGAAGTGAACATCAGTCCTACCCAGCTATGATCCTATGAACCAGCATGGCACAATAACCCTGAAGGAACAATAGTGGCCTGCATACCTTGGCAGCAACTAATAGCTTTCTAATTGGGCTTAAGACCCACTCAAGAGGAAAATTGTGTTTTGTATTGGAAATCTAGCCAACTATCCAGGGCTAGTGAAGTCAAGGATCTTGGAGGAGAAACTACAACCACCACTTTACTAAACCAGCATAATCCCTAACTACACTCTAAATATTTATCTTTATACCCACAGATAAGTGTAGTCCCCATGCCTCATTAAGGAAACTTCTCTTTGCAACAGATGGAGATCATTACAGAAAACCACAACCGATCAAAATACAAAGCTTTGGAGCGCAATTCCAACAGATGCATCTACAGTATCCCACACCTGAGGCTGAGGGATCATTGCTGAAGTGGAGGTGGAAAGATTGGAAAAGCCAGACAATCTGGGGCTTGTTGTAAGGTTGTGTCTCCTAGGAAAGTCAGAAGCTGCAAACATAAAGTCTCACCAACATGACTGCCTTAATATGAGCTGAACAGAGAAATCAACAGACTTGCTAATGTGTAAACTCCACAAAGCCTTTGGTCTACACAGAGAACAACAAGCAATTAAGAAATCCTGAATGTGCCGGGTGGTGGTGGTGCATGACTTTAATCCCAGCACTCGGGAGGCAGAGGCAGGCGGATTTCTGAGTTCGAGGCCAGCTCTGGTCTACAGAGTGAGTTCCAGGACAGCCAGGACTACACAGAGAAACCCTGTCTCAAAAAAACAAACAAACAAACAAACAAAAAAATCCTGACCGCTGACAGGTTAGTCTTCTCTAAAGAAAAGCATGCCTATTGGTTACCCCAAACCAATGGTCAGCCCTGAAAACATACAAGCACCATTGTACAGACTGATAGGGTGTATTTATGTATTTAGAATTAAATAGATGATAGATAGATAGATGATAAAGAACCACTGCCTTAAAACATCCTGTTATTTCACCTCCCTTTTAACATCCTACATCTTAACTAGATTTCTTCCAAGACAGACATCTTATCTCAAGGAAACATGCTATGCACCAGAAAGACAGGAATCAAATAGATAACCAATGCTCATGAAGATCATAAAACTTTTAAAAAGATCAAAGTTATCCTCATTTGCTTTCTATTGCTGTGATAAACACCATGATCAAAAGCAACCCAGGAGGAAAAGGTTTATTTGTGTCTAAGTTGGGGTTTCACTGCTGTAAAGAGACACCATGACCAAGACAACTCTTATGAGGGATTTATTTGGAGCTGGCTTCCAGTTTTAGAGATTCAGTCCATTATCATCATGTCATGAAGAAAAAGTGCTAGAGAAGGATAAAAGAAAGCCACGCCCACTCCAACAAGGCCACACCTCCTATGGGCCAACCATATTCAAACTACCACAATTGGTTTACACATCGCACTCACAGTCCATCACTGAAGAAGCCAAGGCAGAAACTCCAGCAGAGCAGAAACCTGGAAGCAGGAGCCAAAGCAGAAACCACGGAGGAGTGCTGCCTACTGGCTTGCTCTCCCCAGCTCTCTCAGTTTGCTTTCTTATGGGACACAGGACCACCTTTTCTGGGATGGGCTGTCCATAGTGGTCGCCTGAATCATTAATCAAGAAAATGCCCAACCCCTTGCCTACAGTCCAATCTGATGGAGGCAATTTTTTTCAACTGAGGTTCCTACTTCCCAGATGACCAGGGCTTATGCTGAATGCTGTCCCCTGTCTTCATAGAGCATCCATTGCAGTTTTAGAATGTTGCTCACCTTTTCTGAGGTTCCAGCTACTACTTCTGGTTGCAAAATAGGATTGCAAAAACTAGGTCCCATTATCAAAGTCTCAGCCCCATGCTTTCTACTGTATGGATTACATCCCCTGGGCAAATTCTAAGATGTATGAAATTCTACACAAATCCTAAGTTGTGTGGCTTACCTGTGGGTCAGGTACTCCCTGGTCTTCTCAATAACGAGTCTAGATAACCTGCAGGTATTAAAGGAAGGTCTATTTCTGAAACAGGTGTCAGTTGTAACCAGCTTTCAACATGGCCCCAAGAGATTCTGTGCTGCTCGAATTCACATGCTTGTAGAAACTCTTCTTGGAAAAAGATCTAACATGACAACCAAGAGGGTTTTGCAGAGATGATGCTATGTGACTGCTGAGACAACCACACGATGACTTCCACTTTACCCTCTCTTGGATCTCTCAGGGAAGCCAACCATTATATATTTAATAATATACTAAGGTTGTGCTCACATAGTGAAAAACTGGGAGCTTTGGCCAACAGCCCGGCTATGACTGCAATCTCACACAGTTTCTGGTCAGACCTGCCCATAAATGTCTGACCTAGAAATTCATCCAACATGACATAAAAGGCTGCTTCATTTTTAAACAACTTGGCTTGGAGGGTAGACCTGGCCCACGGAGTGGCACTATTAAAAAGTGTGGCCCTGATGAAGTAGATGTGTCACTGTAGGTGTGTCACTGTAGGTATGGGCTTTAAGACCCTCATCCTAGCTACCTGGAATTCAGTATTCTGCTAACAGCCTTCAGATGAAGATGTAGAACTCTCAGCTCCTCCTGCACCATGCTTGCAAGGATGCTGCCATGTTCCCACCTTGATGATAATGGACTGAACCTGCAAGCCAGCCCCAATTAAATGTTGTCCTTATAAGAGTTGCCTTGGTCATGGTTTCTCTACATAGCAGTAAAACCCTAACTAAGACAGAGGAGATTTGTTGTGCTGCATAAGTAAAATAACCCTAAACCACCATAAAGTGTTGGTGCATTGGTGCTGAACTGGCTCCCAAAGAAACCATCCTACTGCCTTTTCCACATGGAAGTCATTCTAGCTATACGTTAAGATGTGTTATACTGAGAATTTGATTACTCTTCATGAAGTTTTCCTCTATTGGCTTTGTAGAAATTACAGAGGATAATTCAGTGTCCTGGGTTACTGAAATGAAGACTATAGGTCCTTCCACACATTTTTCAAATATATATGTATATTTGAATATATATACAAATTTGAATATATATACACAAATATATGTGTATATATTTGTGTATGTGTATATGTATGTGTGTATGACTATAGAAAGGCACAAATCAGAGGAAAACCTGCTATTTGCTGTTTTCCACCCTGTTTGTCCTTTGAATAAACCTGAAATTCTGTGTCCCATCAAAAACTCGAAAACACCATTGTCCCTGTGGATTTCCCACTAATTAAAAATGTATTCTGATGACATTACTGATAGTAACAGAGTTATAGCTGTGATATTGTATGATAAAATGTGACAGAATTTAGAAAATCAAGCATAACTCAATGAGCTAGTATCTCCCAAATGACTAAGAGATGCTGTCACAAAAATTATTCATGGGTAAAAAACATTCTAAGATCACAATAAGCCAATTGATTTTAATGTAACAAAGTATAAGAAGGTTCTTGAGATGGTTTGAGATTTTTACATTGTAATTAACCTTAAATTAATACTCACTATTCACATTTCAGATAACATCAAAGGGGAATGTCTAAAATAGTTATGAAAACTATCCCTCTCTTCCAAGCACATACCTGCACGATGCCAGATTCTCAGCATGGGCTTCTACCAAAACAACATATTGCAGCAGATGGAATGCAAGCAGCAAGACATAAGACTAGCTGTCTTCTATTGAGACAGACCATGAAAAGATCTGCAAAAATGTAAAATGGTGTCACACCCACTGCTGCTGATTACTTGTTTTGAAAACTATGATAACTTTTACAAAAATACGTCCTTCAAATTAATGTATAACTTGTTTGTCTAAATGCATTTAAATATACAACTTTACAACGTGCTTACTTTTAATTTCTCACAAGATGTACATTGAACGACTCAGTCAACAAAAGCAAAAATTGTTTCCAGTGGGTCACCAGTTTTCGAGAGTGTGATAGGGTTAGATGAGCTAAGAGTGTAAGAACTGCTGAGTTTATACACTCTCATGAGGTTGGAACATACGTCATCCTCCTCATACAGCTACAGAAGCTAAAGGTCAGAGAAGTCAGGTCATTCTCCCAGGATGATGCAGAAAACACAAATGGCAAAGGCAGGATCTAGAGCTCCGAGCCCCTGGTCCTAGATTTGTAAATGCAGAGATACACCA
This sequence comes from Arvicanthis niloticus, assembly GCF_011762505.2. Lineage (NCBI taxonomy): Eukaryota > Metazoa > Chordata > Mammalia > Rodentia > Muridae > Arvicanthis > Arvicanthis niloticus. The sequence continues at coordinate 28,653,566 of NC_047676.1, forward strand.
CATCACATAAAGATAATAGTATGCCACACAGTTAGTTAAACATTCTAAGACCAAATGCACCAGGATTAGCTTCACTAATACCCTTAATGTTTCCCCACTCTCAATGCTATAAGATACTTTCTTGCTCATTATTAGAAAAGGCAGAATAGCCTTTCCCACAGACAGCCTGAGTAGAAGAAAGCTACTAATTTTTAACATTACTATCATGATGCCTAGGAGGAAAGATGGGGGCAACAGTGAACTCCTATATGCTGGGCAAACTTTTTAAAGGATATGTCCAGAGTCCCTCGGTCCTTAGGCTTGGATTTTCCAATAGAGTCAGCTGAAAGCATCAAGGTCAACAAACAGCTGCTAAGCTGCCTTGACCAAAATACTGCTGCTCACAGTTCTTGTGTCGGCATTAAATGTAAATTCAAATCGGTAAGATAAAATGAAAAGAAACGTTCAGTTCCTACTATTAACGTCACATACAGATACCCAAGAACCAAACACCCTTCAGGTTTGCTTCAAGTGCTGAGACGCTTGGAAGCGTATGTGCTCTAGCAAGGAATGTATAGACATTGCAGTGAGATGAGCCTGGCACTAATGGATAGCTCCCAGATGTTTGTTACTCTCTTAGTGGTTCTGAAGGCAGCAGCAATGGTAGTACCATGGATATAAAGGCACTAAGGACCAGATTCTGCCCTTGAGTTGATAATGGCTGGGTTCTCACAACACAGAACACCATATGTATAGGATTCCCAGGGATGCTGAAGCCCTGCTCAATAAGAATCTCTTAGCAAAAGTGCCAGGGACTCCACGTTTTTATCAAAGTCTTTAAGAAATTCTTAAATACCCCAGACATCGATGAGACCTGTGATAAATTAAAAATGTGGTATCTTTATTCAAATATTCATGCTGAAGTCACAGCATCCTGATTCTCTAGAACATTCTTTAACCCAGAAGCCCTCTACATTCTCATCACGGTTCTCCACATTGAGCTCCAGTCCTTGGGAGTTTGCGGCCAGGAATCATAACCTACTGTTGGAAAGACCTCCAACCATTCTACAGCAGTATTTCTAGAAAACAATATATAACATGTTCCCTCTAGAGACGTGGACCACTTCCCTGTGGTTATACCAAGTCATGCCAAGCTTAGCACCAGGCCCATCTTGGATCAGTAGAACTGACTTTCTCTCATCAACACTGACATTTATGTTTCTTAGAACTTCAAGCCCTCAGGTCTTTCTATGTGCTCTATGGAGATGCCAAACGGGACCTCACTCCTCATCTGGGCTAAGGTTCAGTAGCCTTGGCTGAGATTTTAGAAGGTTCTAGCAATAAATCTCTAAAAACCTCCTCCCTTACATTTGTGTTGGTTTTCCCTGGGGATTTTTTAGGGTGTGACTATAAGTAGGTAGGTGCGACAGCCAGGTGTGTGTTATTTCTCCCTCAGGAACTCAGGACTGTGGAATGTGGTTTTGAAATATTGAAATCCATTCATCAAAAGGGTGGGGCGTGTGTGTGTGTGTGTGTGTGTACATATACATAATCAGAAGACAAACTTGGAAGAGCCACAGAGGTCTCTGAACTCTTCTTCATAGCACACAGATATTTTTGTTTCACGGGATCTTTGCTAAAACATGACTTCTCTTGGCACAATGCAAAGAGCTACAGATTCCTCTCTGGATCTCAGCCAAACGAGCATAGTAAAAGTCTCAGTTCTTCATGTGAACGTAATGTCACTGAGATTATGGGCTTAGTAGGAAATCTCAAGGACAGACATATTGCAGTGTCCAAGCTATAGACCAGCAAGATTCAGAACAAGAAAAGATGACCCCATGGTCAAGTCCAACCACTCGGACACCACACAGAAGAGTAACAGAGTCCCACTCTCCTATGAGAACAGGGCCCATAAGACATTTATGAAACACCAAGTTTTCCCAAAGGAACTCAGGACGGGGAGTTGGAATTTAATGAGATGATGATGTCTCCACCAGAAAGAAATTTGTGCTCAATTCAAGGACAGAAGGTGTCTGTGAGGAAAATAATAAGCAAATGTGAAATTATTTATTCACATAGTATGAACACATTAATGAGGTTTAGGTTTAAGAGAAAAAAAGATGCTTAAAGACAAATAAAAATTTTAATAGTGACTGTACTTGAAATGCAGTGGCTAAGATGAAAAGTCTAAAAATTAATTCTGGCTAACTTGAGAGCTAGCAAAAGGTTGTGTGTGTGTGTGTGTGTGTGTGTGTGTGTGTGTGTGTGTGTGTGTGTGTGTGTTCATCTGCCTTTCCCTTTCTCCTCTGGTGTTTCCTTACAATGGATTTTCTCTCTTCCCTTTCCTGTACCAGTACGGGTCTTGATGGAAGAGACTGTAAGGTGAATCGTCCCCGAATACTACATTTTTTTCATCACGCTGCATCATTCTTTTCCTTCCATCCCCCTTACCTTGCCAAACCTCAAGCATATATTTCTCTGTCAGTGTTTAGAATTCTGTCTCAGTTTCTGTAAAGAAAGTTCTAGTGCCAGCAGTCCCATGCCATCTCTGGATCCAAATAAGTTGGCAGCCAAAGAAACGCGGGCCAATGTAATCAAAGCATCTCGGAACGGGCCACCGTTGGAGCACTCTGTGGTCTCCCCTGCTCCTCTTTTCTCTTCATGACAGCAGCAAACACACAGATTCCCAAACACTAATCCCTCCATCTTTCTTCTCCAGACCCGCTGCTTCTCCCCAGGACCCTCTTGGCCGGCACAATAGTGAGCTGCTTTCATCCAAAGAGTACAAGGCAAGGCCCACTGTGGCCTAGTCTTAATTAGGATTGAAAGATCTACTTGCCCCTTGGTGTGTATAAGTTCAATGTGGTACCAGGTTTCACTTAGAAAATCCCCATTCAGTGAATACTTCTCTGACTATTGTTTGATGTGGACTGGAATGAAGACCCATGGGAAAAAGAAGTCCATGACTACCAAAGCTTTCCAGCTTGCTGGACCATCTGACAAGTTGAAATATGTCACAGCTTATGTTGCTGTGGCTATGGTCTGACTGTATAGGTCCACTTGACTATACTTGCTGTTGCTAATGATGTCAAGGTTCAGTCCCCAAAAGACCTCTGAGTTTTGCACAGAGAAAGATGTACTATGTGGCCCTGACTCACTTCCAGTCTTAACCAGGGACTGTGGAGTTTGAACTTGCTTTGCTTGCCAGAGTATAGACTTATGTAGGTCAGCGCATCCTGGGAAGAAGGTGGGTAGAAGACTCCAGAGAAAACATGCTACCACTATTCGTAGTAGTGTGAATGGAAGGGAAACCAGGGGAGGGGGAGAAGTGGGGAAGGAAAGGGACATTACCATCACAGCATGCTCCTCTCCTCTCTCCCCAGACCCTAACTGACTTCACTCAGATGAGATCCTTATCAACTTCCCCCAAATGTCTTAACCAAAGATCCCTTCATTAATTCCCTTTGTATATATTTGCTTAACTGGGGCCAGAGATAAAGAATGCTCTCCCAGACATGATGCATAAAAATTGCCACGAGTTTACAGTCACCCTGGACTACACAGCAAGTACCAGGCAAACTAGGGCTGCACCCCAAGACCCTGTCTCAAAATAACAAGCAAGCTAGTAAGTATTATTGCTGGAATGACTTCAGGGGAATGAAGCATAAACCCTAAGGCTTACCGGTCCCTCCCTCCCATGCCTGGAACTGACATTCATGCTTGAATTTCCTGATGGCTGGTGAGGAAGGTGGGCTGATTCTGAGATAGGACAACCCTAAAGTGTTCCAAGTCATGAGACATGGCAAGGGTAGCTAGAGTCTAGAGAGACTGCATTCCTTGGGCTCCGTGTCCTTTAATCTGTAGCCAACATGTGTGTGCCATGGCCAAAGGAAACTTCTGCCCTGGTACCACCTGTTGGTCTAGGAAGAAATTTTTTTTTTTTTTTTGGCATTTATTCTTTCAGATTTTGGATTTAGTCCCTATAGTGATGAGGTCCCCCCCCCCTGCAAACAGACTCGTCACTAAGAATGGAGACCACCCAGTCTGTGTGATCCAGTCCTTATTGGAACATATAGCCCTTATTGTAGCCACAGATTATGAAAGATGTGAAGGAATGTTGTTCAACTTTGCATCGCCATAATAAAATGCCTGATACAGGCTACTTGTGAGGCAAAGAGAGGTCTCTTGGCTTATGGCTCTGGAGGTTGAAGTCCACAATGAGATAGCCCAATTATTTGGGCATCTGGCAAATGTGGTATGGTATATCAGGATGGAAACACACATGTGTCATAGCAAATACATCTGGAGACTAGAAGGAGGAGGCGGAGGAGAGAGCGTGTTGGAAGAAAGGGAGAGGAGAAGAAAAGGCTATAACAGTCCCCCCCACCCTTCTGGGGGTTCATGCTCTGAAAGATCTAAGGATCTCCACTGACCTCACCTCTCAAAGGTCCACAGCACCTCCTAACACCATTACCATAGGGCCCAAAGTTTATATACTGGCCTTTGGGAAACAATTATCCAAATCGGAGTGAAAGAGCAGAGAGATTTTCTTTATTCCCCTAAATTCTTGCTAGCACAAAAGATTATGGATTTTTTCCCTACTGCATTAAAGAAGAAACTGCTACTTCCTTGCCACCTCTCACCACCTTTTCCCTATAAGATAACAGAGGATACCTTTATGAATCTAGGAAGAGAGTTCTTATTGGATTGGACCTTTGCCCTCAGCTAAAAGCATTTGCCAAATGGATAGCTCAGACTGGCTGTCGTTTCGCCTCTTGATGACTTTCTTTATTATTAGGGTTTCTACTGAGGTGCCAGAACGCCATGACCAAAAAGGAAGTTGGAGAGAAAAGGGGTTCTTTGACTTACCTTTTATATTACTGTTCATCATCAAATGAAATCAGGAGTGGAACTGAAGCAAGCAGGAATCTGGAGGCTGGAGCCCCCAAATCCTCTTGTCTCTACCTTACCCCCAACATGGTGATTATAGGTGCACTTGGCCATGCCTGGCATTTTACATGGGTGCTGGGATCTGAAATCAGGTCCTCATGCTTGTACAGGAGATGCTTTTACCCACTGTGCCATTTCTCCAGTTCCTGGGCTATCTGCTAATCACCTTAACATCTCTTGAGTCTGTCACAGAAGTTGACATTTTGTGTATGTACAGCAGTATCCCAATGTGGAATGCGCACTTTCAGGAGAAATAAAATGGCAGGCTTCTGAACTATACCTCAGATTTGGTTGAGCCACACAAAACAATGTGAAATGACCCTGGGTAACCCACCTTCAAATAAGGTTAGCCTTCTCCAATGAGTAGGTTATATTTGTGGCACCTGGGAAATGTCTTCATATGATTTAAACTTTCTACTAACCTGGGGGAAAATAAGGAAATGTTTGCAGCGAAGAGAGTCTAGAAGAAGAAAATAATAAAGGGGTATGTGAATACATATGGCTGATTCCAGTTATTGAGCTAGCAATTCCCAGTATGCTGTGCTCTTTGACCTGTACAAGGCATCATTGTCAAACCTGCTCGCCAGCAAGAGCATCCACCTCCCCTCAAGCACTGTCATCCACAAGCAGCTAACTTCATACTATCAACCCACAAGGGACAGCAGATGCAAAGTTTCTGTATAAAAACTATGATAGCCCCAGGCTCTTTGGCAAGGCCTTTGCCTTGCCAGCACATAAAACACAAAGCTATAGCTGCCAAAACCCTCTAGGCAGAGCCTAACTGAGAGGGCCTTCAGTACATCTGCTTCTTTGTCCCCGAGCAAGCATTTGATAATGACTTTCAGGGCATTTTAATCCTTTGATGATCTAATAGTCCTGTCCTTAGAGACATTTAGAAAACCTTCTCCTTGCCAGGAGTCCCATTACAGTGCAGCCCCATAGCCTTGTTAAAGGAGCCTGAAGCTTTCTTTCTGATGTTCTTCTTTTAATGGGACATGTACTTCAAATGTGATTTTTAAAAAAATCATATATGTATCTTTTTTTTTTTTTCTGTGCCTGCTTAGTTTGAACTGATCTTTGGACTCAGGTACAAAGAGTTTCGCCAAGATGATGCTAAGAAACATTTGCATAGAAATGTAGCAGGATATTCTTCCCGCAAGTTGGGAGGAGCTAAGGTGGGAGGAGTAAGGAGAGGAAGAGGAGAAGGAAGAGGAGGAGCTAGGGGAGAGAGCACCAGGGCGAGGGGAACGTGGAAGCGTATATGCGCGCCTGTCTCTAGCAGTCAAAGGTAGTTGATATATCTAGATTGGGTATTGGGTTATACCTCTAATTGTGTGGACATCTTGTTATTGAGCATTACCAAATGTATAAAGTCTTGGATAATCTAAGCATTGGAGTCTCATTCCTTCCAGGCCCGCATGGATGGTGGGATGGTCTGGGCACAGCCAGCCTTGTGGAGACAGCCTGGAAGATTGGCAGAGCCATCTCCCATGCTGACATCTCTTGGGTGCCTGGGCCGGTGTCTCTGGTCGCCTGAGCAAACAGCCTGAACTGAGCAGCAGAGGTACACCGCTCGTGGCAGCAGGCCTAGGCTAGTCAGGAACATGGCGGCTGATTGAGAAAAGCCAGCTTGAATGCCACCATTTTAAGTATCTCCCAAATGTAGAAAAAAGCTCTTCTACCCGCAACATAGAAAAAAAAAAGCTCTTCTGGTGATTTCAATGAAAATGGTTCCCGTAGGCTCATAGGGAGTGACACTATTAGGAGGTGTAACTTTCTTGGAGTAGGTGTGGTCTTTTGGAGGAAATGTGTCACTGGAGGTGGGCTTTGAGATCTCAGAAGCTCAAACCAGGCCGAATGGCTCATTTTTTTCTTCCTGCTGCCTGCCAATCCAGATGTAGAACGCTCAGTTCCTTCTCCATCATCATATCTGCCAGGCTTCCATCTATGATGATAATGGACTAAACCCCTCAACTTGTAAGCCAGCCCCAATTAAATGGTTTTTTTTTTTTTTTTTTGGTTTTTTGTAAGAGCTGCCTTGTTCATGTGTCTCCTCACAGCAATAGAAGCCCTAATGACGACAGTTGGTGAGAGGAGAAAGAGAAGGCAATGAATGAGCCAGATATGCTCAAGCCAAATTTTTTGTGAATAATGAGAGTTAAGCCCACTTGGGATGCAAGGAGCCAGTGGGAATGGCTGCCTCTAAGTTATCAAACCCAAGGGGCAAACTTACCAAAGGATCCATTCACCAGCTCTCATTGGTCACTGGGAAGATGGAATTAGTTTTCACACACTTCTCACGTGCTATAAGAAATCCCTGGGCTATGAGAATTCCCACAGAACGGCAAGGACAACAAACACGGGATGGGGTAGATCCCCAGTGAGAGCCCTGGTTCTCATCCTCAATCCCATATCTACGACTGGAGGTCCTGCCCTTTGTACCTGTACATTTAGACTTCCCTGTCTGCTACAGCTTGGCTGTGGGTGATATGCACATACGTCTGCCCTTTGCAAGAGCTCTTTGCCCACTTACCGTGCTGACTTTGTGTGCAGCCACCCGCCTCGAGATGGAGAGTTAGATCTCGCTAGCTGGCCAGCGCATGCTTTTGCATTTCTTCTCAAAGTTCTTCAAATAGCCACTTGTCTTAGCCAGGGTCCTATGGCCGTACATTGACACCATGAGCACAGCAGCTCTGTTTTTCCTAATTTTTATTATTTTATTTATTTACATTCCCGTCGTTGCCCCCCCCCCATCCCCACCCCATCTTGGTCCCTCCTCCCACAGTTCCTCATCCCATTTCTCTTCCCGCTTACTTCCAAGAGGTGCTCCCCACCACCACCAAAACTCTCCCTTACCTGGGGCCTCAAGTCTCTTGAGGAGTAAGCACATCTTCTCCCACCAAGGCCAGACCAGGAAGACTTCTGCTCTATTTATGCCAGGGGCCTCGGACCAGCCCTTCTATGCTCCTGGTTGGTGGCTCAGTCTCTGGGAGTTCCTGGAGGGTTAGTTGAGACTGCTGGTCTTCCTATGGGGTCTCTTTCCCCTTCAGCTTCTTCAGTCCTTCCCCTGATTCAACCATAGGGGTCTCCAACTTCAGTTCAATGGTTGGGTGTAAGTATCTGCTTCTGTCTCAGTCAGCTGCTGGTAGAGCTTCTCAGGAGCCAGCCATGCCAGCAGTTAGTAAGCACATCATAGCATCAGTAATAGTGTCAGGCTTTGGTGCCCTCCCAAGATGGAGCCCAAGTTGGGCCAGTCATTGGACTGCCTTTCCTTTAGTCTGTTCTTTATTTTTGTCCCTGAAGTTCTTTTAGACAAGAACAGTTCTGGGTCAGAAATTTTGATTATGGATTAGTAACCTTGATCCTCTGCTTGAGGCCCTGTCTATCTACTGGAGGTCAGCTCTTCGAGTTCCCTCTCCCCAATGTTGAGGTGACTAAGGTCATCACCATTAGAATCTCCCAGCTCCTGGGTCTCTGGTACTTTCTAGAGTGTCTCCCCCCTTCCACCCACCACTCTATGCTGCTTATCTCCATTCATTTTCTTGGCCCTCTGCACTTCTATTCTATCTATCCCCCCCATACCTGATCCTGTTCCTCTCTTCCTGTCCCCCTCCCCTCTGCCTCCCATGATTAGTTCCTTCCCCTTCTAAGTGGAATTGAAACATCCTCACTTGGGCCTTTCTACTTGTTACACTTCTTAAGGTCTGTAGGTTGGGTCCTAGGTATTCTGTACTTTTTGGCTAATATCCCCTAATCGGTGAGTACATATCATGCATGTCTTTTGGGGTTTAGGTTACCTCACTCCATCCATTTACCTGCAAAATTCATTATGTCCTTGTTTTTAATAGCTGAATAGCATTCCATTGTGTAAATGAACCACATTTTCTGTATCCATTCTTCAGTTAAGGGACATCTGGGTTGTTTCCAACTTCTGGTTATTATAAATAAAGCTGCTATGAACATGGTAGAGCACGTGACCTTGTGGTATGGTGGGGCGTCTTTTGGGCATCAGTGATACAGCTGTGTCTTCGGGTAGAACTATTTCCAATTATCTGACGAACCGGCACAGTAACTCTTATAAAGAAAAGCGTTTAATTGGGGCTGGCTTACAGTTCAGATGTTTCGTCCATTATAATTATAGATGGAAGTATGGCAACATGCAGACAGACATGATGCTAGAGAATCTAAGACTTCTACATCCAGATTGTCAGGCGGCAGGAAGAGAGTATCACACTAGGCTCTAAATCTAAAGTCTCTGAGAGGCTGGAGACATTCCTTAGTAATTAAGAGCACTGACTACTTTTCTAAAGAACCTGAATTGTGTACCAGCACCCACATGGCAGCTAACACCCATCTGTAACAACAGTTCTAAGAATCCAGTGTCCTTTTCTGGCCTCCGTAGGCACCAGGCACACAAGCGGTACACAGAAATACATGTAGGCAAAACACAAATACATATAAGATTAAAAATTAGAAATAAAAATGAACATCAAATAATTTTGAAATCTAATCTATTCCTGCCTGAGAATAAGTCTTAGACCCTCCTCCATCCTCAGGGCCCTTGCTTATATCCTGGATGGAGTGAAGTGGTACAGAGGCCAAGAAGCAGACAGGCCTTGGCAGGCTTCCCTATGTACCCTAGAGCATCACATGCACAATGAAGTCTTCACAGTGAGTCTCAAAGGGAACCTCAGAAGGATGCAGAGAGCTTCTGCATAATTGGAAAAGGAAAGGTCCCTGATGGGTGGGGTGTGTCCTGAGAGTACAGAAGCATTCCCTTCCTTCTCCTTTCTCCTCCTCCATATTTCATCCTATGCACCCCTTCCTCGGTATCCTTCATACCTCTCCATAATAAACTAGCAAATGTGTTTCCTTGAGTTGTGTGATCTACTCAGAAAAGTTAATCTAGTTCAAGAATGGGGTCAGGCAACCCTAATTTGTAGCTGGTGGGTGAGAAACTCAGGCTTGAAACTGGCATCTGAAGTGGGACCAGTCCTGGGACTGAGCTCTTAGCTGGTGGGATCTGACATCGTCACTGGGTAGAAAGGGTCCAGACTGGATTGGTTCAGAGCACACACAGCCTATGTCTCCTCCAGCATCCGTTGCTTACTCACAGATGGAAACAAACACCCACACCTTTAGGGTCACAGGGGTAAGAGAACAGAGGGAGAAGTGAGACGTTTTTCTCCCGGCATGCATTGGTAGCTACTTCCGTCAGAAAGCAGAAAGTCCTCAAGGCAATGGCTTCAGCTTCCATCTTAAACTGAAAAAGAAAGTAAGAAAGAAAGAAAGAAAGGAAGGAAGGAAGGAAGGAAGGAAGGAAGAGAAGAGAAGAGAAGAGAAGAGAAGAGAAGAGAAGAGAAGAGAAGAGAAGAGAAGAGAAGAGAAGAGAAGTTAACCAAAGAAAATAGTAAAATCAGAACAAACAAAGGTAAACTAACAGAAAAGCAGAGGAGAAAAGTTCGTGAAAGCCAGACCTTTGGGGCTTGAAAACGTCAGTAATACTGACAACCCTCTATCCAGAAAAACTGGAGGAAATAATGGAGAAAACAGAGGTTGCTGTTACAGGAACACAAGGTATCTCCTGTTCTATAGATAGTAAAACAACAAACAGTAAGGGTGTGCTATGTGCAACTCTACAGCAACGATTTCAGCAGCTTCAACTAAACAGGCCGATTCTTTGAAAGAAAGAAACTTACAAAGCTCATTAGAGGAGGCTAGACCAAAGAAAGAGTATGTGTTCTATGATCCTTCTTGCAAAAGCTGTTAGAAGATGGAAACTAACATGAAAAGAAACTAATTCTCGTTGCCTGGGGATGTAGGGTGTGCGTAGGCTGGGTCAGGAGAAGGGGACAGGGTTGACTGCAAAGGAGCAGGAGGGAAATTCACAGAGGAAAGGATGAATGTGTTCTTTAGGAGATGATGATTTCACCACAATCAAGTAGTGGATACACACGTCAAAGCGCATTAAACCGCACGCTTTAAAAAAAAAAAAAAAACAAAAAACAAAAAAAACGTACAGTTTATTTTTAATGTCAATTAGTCCTCAACCAAAACGTGAGGTTTCCTTTCTAATTTGGAGGGTTGTTCTGTAAACTGTGACTCTATGTTTAAAGTTTGAAGCTGAAGAACGATCCAGCTTGGTTAAAAAAACAAAACCCACCCTAAACTATGCATATCTGCCATATTGCATAGCTACAAGACCTTTCTTTTCCGGGAGAAAATGTGAGGTTTGGACAAAGAGGGAGCACTGAATTAGGGAGAAAAACATGGCTGGAACTTAGCCGGAGCCACCAAAAGTGCCAGCGACAGAGAACAACAGCTTCTTTGCCCACTGTCTCCCCAAGCAATACACAGACTAGAGGGTTGGGAGCATCATTTTTTTGCTTCTGGTCTGAGGCACAAGGACTAACTCCATCCAGCTTGCCAGCTACCCTGCCTTGGCCAGGCCACACGCTCAGCAAGTTGTAGTCCAAGTTACTGTATGCTGAGCCTTTAAACGGGATTGTTTGGGCCCTTACTATGGGCAAGTCAAAGACCTGGGTTTCTCAGCCTCGGACTCAATGACGAATCCGTTTTGCGTGTCCAAAGCTGGCAGTGAAAGTGTTGTTTGGTCCATGAAGGCAATTGAGATGTTCTAACTCACTTGCAAGGCAGCGAATTTTACTCCCCACGAATTTCCCTCCAACCTAAACTTGGCTCAGGTATCCTGCAAACCAGAACCCGGGGTGGTTACAAAACAAGAACCTAAGGTCTGGCAGTGTAGGAGCATTATAATCCTCTGGGAGTCCTGCCTCCTGCCTCCACCACTCTCCATCCGCCAGTGAGCGGATCCTCTCACTGTGGGGAATGCCACCGCTCTCTCAGAAATGCCACCACGGTTGCCCTTGGCAATCCTTTCTTGTGCAATGTCCTTTCTCAGGAAGATGAATACAAGCTGTGCATAACTGAATGTCAATCACACCCTCGGTAACCACCAGTCTCATTAAGCAAAGACTAAAGGGACCCCGGGGAGAAATAAATTTGACTGAATCTGGAGTTCAGGGAAGAACCATGAAAGGGGGGAGAGACTTCTTCACAAGTGGGGGCAACTTTCAGGCAATCCTCCTTATCCCCAAAGCCCAGTATGCTCATTCCCTGGTAGGAAGACCATTTTAAATTCTGTCTCTGTCTGTTGATTTCATCAGCAAAACCTCTGATTTGGGACCCAGGAGTAGAAAGAAAAAGGTGGAGGTCTTTGTGTCTCTCTTTAAGCTTGAGTCTGCCAAGGGCGCCCTGGGTTTTCCTCGCCCGGGGCTTTTGCTTGCCTTGACCCGTTTCTAATTCATAGTGGACCCTCACATAAGTCAGCCTCTCCTACAGACTCATTTTCTCCATCTACTGAGGAATTCTAGACTCTGGGTTTTAATCTTTAAATTTCTATGCTGACAGATTTAGTTAAGGCTATCCTCTGAACTCTGGGCTCTCAGTAAATCAGTCAGAATCTGGCAGAAATAACGGTTGTCCACAAAGGACAGCCATCCCATTGGAGTTTGTTTGCTGTCTTACCTCCTGTAACGTTCCTGGGACAGTCTGGCAAAAAAAGAAGCACTCAGTTCGTGCAAGAGGGAGCCACAAGTGCAAGGGCATCAGAGATGATTGCGTAAGATTAATTCAGAAACAATCGAATAAGACAAGGTCTTGTTGGCCACGCTCCAAGAAGACTCTTTGCCGTGTACAATGATCAGGCTGCCTTTGAAGTTTCGGAGTCTTAGTAGAAAAAAAAAAAAATCCAATTTTGAGTGTTTCACACAGCACTCAGTATTTTGCCCTAAATAAATTACCATAGCATCTATCATGACCCAACTTTATCTGGTATTAATTATTTGTAATAACAAAAACCAAATAGCATAAAGCAAGACATCACTTATCCAGTGTCTAGATCAATCAATTGGCATTCTTAGGTGCACTGGAAGAACCAGCTCTAACTTGATTGGAGTTGACAGAGAATGGCTTTCTTTCAGGTGCGGTAGATGTAGCTCTGCTTACCCAGGCATGCGCAGGTGGAGGTCAGAGGTCAATGTCAGATGTCTTCTTTATTACCCTCCATTTTGTTTTTTGACATAGGGTATTCACTGAACCTGGAGCAACTAAACTAGCTGTCCAGCAAACCCCCCAAAATACTGTTCAGCCAGAACTGGGGTTACAGATGCAGGTGCAGCCGGCTTTCAGGTTCTGAAAGTCAGAATGCAGCTCGCCATAATTGTGAAACAAAGACTTTTACCCAAAGAGCCACCTCCCAGACCCACGTAATGCCCTTCATTAAGAACATCGCTCCTGGCTAGGGATTTTTTTTCCCCTTTAACCTCATGACCTCAGACATTAGCCAAAGTATACCACCAGACTTATCTCACTATTGACACCTGTGTAAAGCAAACTCTGACTGATACACAAGTTAACTGAGTCTCATCTCCTTGGACAGTGTTTAGTGAGATAAAGTATGGAGCAAGACTGGAATCAAGTTCCAGTCTTGCCCTGGCAGCCCACCCTGATTTCAGCTACTAGTGCACTAGATGGTTCTGGAAGATCAGACCCACCTCACTGTGGAATCTTTAGCATTCTGCCCAGAGCCTTCATACGGCACGCAAACATAATCTGGATTTTTTTTTAAATATGGAAAATGTCACAAACTTGTATGTCATCCTCAGGCAGGAGCCACACTAATCCTGTCTGTGTCATCATAACTGAGGAGAAGATACAGTAGAAGACATAAACACACCAATATCCCTGTCTTCAGGGAGACAGTGTGACTACTCTGGGGAATCCAGCAGAATCCAGCTGTGATGCCCACAGTGGCAACTTCCATCTTTGTATCAGGATTTCCCTGCTTTCCTACCTTGATGTCCACTGTTCCTTATCCCTAAGATCAGCTCCTCTCCCAGGAGTCAGACTCAAAGATGACTGTAATCGTTATATCTGGTTCAGCCATAGCAGGAACTTCTGCTTGGAAGCCTGCCTCATGAACTAAGTCTGTCAACTAGTTCTCTTCCAGAGCTTTAACTGCATCAAATATTCATGGAGAGAGCGAGGAAATGAATGAGAAGAAACTGCAAACCAGATCTGAATACAGAAGTAGGAACCAAAGCTTGATACTAGGGGATGGACCAGAGGCTAGGAGAAGGGAATGTGGGAACAAGGATGATAGTTCTTGTGACCAGCCCAGGAAAGACAGATTCAGATTCAACAAACTAGAGATGACTGTGGCCTCAAATACAGATACTTCAAGATACTGCCTAGCATCTGACAGTGGAGCTAATATTAATTGAGGATATAAAATAATCTCCCCTAGGCTATTAATAGCTTCAACTCTCCAGAATCTGGCTAGGAAATCAGGAAGCTGATTCAAGACCAATTCTCTTGAGAGAGACAACCAGGTGGGCAAAGCAAGTGAAGAGTGAAGATAGCAGAACGAATAGGAAAGGCTCAAAGATGGAAGATCGGAGACAGTGAAAGGGATAGAACCAGTGGGGAATGCATGTGCAGCGTCACTCTTTGGATAGTGTTTTAACAATCAACTGAAATACATCCTTGTGTCTGTGGACTGACCCCTGCTAGGGACATTCTGATAAGCAGGCATTCTCCATTAGTAATCGGTTTCTCTGCTAAAAGAATGGACTTCTAGGTGAGGCCTCATTAGAGGAAGTATGTCACTGAAACGGGCTTTGAGGTTTCAAAACCCCATGCTAGACTCAGTCTCCTTTCCCTGCCTGTGGATCAGGATGTAGCTCTCAACAACTTCTTCAGTACCAAGCCCCCTGCCATGCTTCCTGCCATGATGATAATGAAGTAAGTTTCTGAAAGTATAATCGAGCCACCAGTTAAATGCTTTCTCTGATAGGAATCGCCTTGGTCATGTCTCCTCATGGCAATAGAACACTGACTAAGAGAATGTTTTGTTTCCTTAATTCCTCATGTTGATGATTCTGCATTTATTACTAATGTATTCAAACCAACCACAATTGCTCCATGTGATATAGGAGGAGCTAAGGTGGGAGGAGTAAGGGAGGAAGAGGAGGAGCCAAGGGAGGAGAAGAAAGACAGAGGTGAACATGGAGGCAGATGTTCACATGTCTCCCCCAGTCAAAGGTAGTTGGTATATCTAGGTTAGGTATTGGGTCACAATTCTGATTGTATGAGCATCTTGTTATTGATCATTACCAAATATATAAATCCTTTGGATAATCTAAGCATTAGAGTCTCATTTTTCTACCGGGCCCACGTGTTTGGAGGGATGGTCTGGGCAATGCCCAGCCTTGCAGAGACGGTGTGGAAGATTGGCAGAGCCATCTCCCATGCTGAAATCTCGTGGGTGGCAGGGCTGGTGTTTCTGGCTGGCTGTTTCTAGCTGTGGTGCACATATGGCCTCTGGCCATGCAACATGGCACCTAAGCTAGGCAGAACTGTTGCAGCTTAGATAGTCGGATTGACCAGTGGCTATTTTTAAATAATTAGTACAACAATGGGAGGAATATTTGAGGTCATGGGAGGAATCTTTGTGGTTAGTTTAGTTTGGTGCCCAAGGTGAAGAATTTCTAATGCTTTCAGATCTACACAAGTCTTCATTAGAAACTCAATTTGTGGCTACTTGATCTTAAGACATTGACCTTCAACTGTTAAAAAAAAAAATTTCCTCCTACCCTATATTTTGTATCAGAGAGGAGAGTTGTGTCTACCAGACAGCTTGGAACTTCCATGCTCTCCATGCTCCCAAAGTATGGTTCTTGACTTGGTTGTCAAATTCCACACTCGGTTGTTTTTTGTTTTTTGATTTTCTTTTCTCTTCTGCCAAGATCTCTCAACTTCTATCTACAATTCAGTCCTGTTCTGTGCTGCATCACTTCTACCCTAGGCAGGAAGATTTAAAGAGATGTAGCCCAGTAAATCATGATGCCCTACCTAAGCTCATAGGAAGACTTGGATTTTGTAGGAGCTTGAAGTATATACAATTTCAAGAGTCCTTTTGGGGGGGGGGGGAATTATAAGATAATGAATACAATTAGATATCCATATGTAGAAGGCACATGAGTGGATAAGAAATGTTTTAAGACTTAATCCTTATTAGGTTCATGGTTATTCTACCTTATTGTGTTAATTTTCCTTTAATAATGAATCTGTAAGAGATGCCTGTGACCCAACATCCAAAGTTTATGCCACCCATGGCCACACTTCTGCTTGCCCATTGCTTTCTCCAAGTTTCAAAAAGCATCATTCCACCTTTTTGGAAGTCTTCTTGGCTCTGATTTTATTCTCTACAGCTACTCTCCCACAGAGACAATTCATCTTAGATAATCACGTACTTAAAATTCTTCATAGTATTCCAAGTGTACTTAAAACAAGACCCAAGCTCACTATCATAGACAACAAGACTTTAAATCATAGAGCAGTGGTTCTTGACGTTCCTAATGCTGCAATCCTTTAATGCAGCTCCTCATGTTGTGGTGAGCCTAACTGTAAAATTATTTTGTTGCTACTTCATAACTGTAATTTTGCTACTGTTATGAATTGTAGCAAAAATATCTGATATGCAGGATATTTGATATTCAACCCCTGTGAAAGGATTATTGGATACCTCAAAGGGGTCATGACTCACAAATTTAGAGCTGCTGTCATAGACCTTTCCTTACTCTCCAGGTTCATTTTGTACCACTCCCTCTTGCCCTTTGAACCTCTTTCTTTTTTTCTTGTCTCATTTTGTCTCCTGTGTCTAGAATGCTCTGACCCACAACTGGGTCCTCGTCTCTCACATGACAAATCCATTGTTATTTCCTGTATTCCTTTTCTTTTGCTAGTATAACAAAATTACCACAAATTTAATGGTTTGAATAATATTAATGTATTACAAATGTAATACAAATGGACTACAAATGTAATACAAATCTAATACAAATGTACTACAGTCTTAGAGTTCACAAGTCAAAATGGTTCTGACAGGACTGAAGTCAAAAGGTTGGCAGAGCTGTGATCCTTCTGAAGACTCTAGGGGAGAATCTATTTCCTGGACTTTTCAAGATACTGAAAACCTCCCTTATTCTTCTATTCCTTCTTCTCCCTAAAGATAGGAATGATGAATCAAGTCCTATGATCATTCTGACTTTTGGGAAGCCTTGTAAGTAGGTTGGACCCAGACGGTCTATTGTCTTTCTGTATTAATGGCATCCATCATCTCAGAATCCCTCTTGAATTCTCCAGGTTCTGTGCATCAGGATAGGGACATCTTTAGAGGTTCCTACACTTTGTATCACACATCTACAAGTTCCCAAACACCTAACTTAATGCACCCAGTACTCCTCACTACCCTGCTAGTCACCCTCAGTTCCATCATCCACCATTTTTCTAAAACAATGCAACCATTTTTAATCTGTCTGCACTGAATGGGCAAGCTTCCTAAAGACAAGATGTGTACCTTGTCCATCAGAGTTAGTGCTGCACCAGAGTGCTGACTCAGCATATAACAAGGACTCCATGAACAAGCAAATAAAAGAGAGAGTTGGAAATAAGAGAATTGTATTTGCTACTCTACATGTTGACATCAAAAAACACATGGGAAAACAACTTAAAGAAGGATTTATTTTAGTTCACAGTGTGAGAGTCCCTTCATAGTGACAGAGAAGTCATGGCAGAGGGAACATGAGACACCTGGCCACTTTGATTTATAGTCAAGAAGCAAAATACAATGAATTCTACTGTTTAACTCTTTTCCCCCTTTTTTATTCAGCTGAGGACCCCAGTCCATGGAATTATGCCACCCACGTCTAGTGTGGGTCTTCGCATCTCAATTAATCTAATCTAAAGAATACCTCACAGACAGGACCAGAGGTTTGTTTCCATGGTAATTCTAAGTGCCATAAAGTTGACAATTAAGATTAACTGTCAAAAGAACTATCTGTTAAAAAAAATAAAATAGAATGGTGGTGGTACATACCTTTAATCTCAGCAGTTGAAAGGCAGCGGCAGGCAGATCTCTGAGATCAAGGCTGGATTGTTCTACAGAGCAAGTGTCAGGACAATTGAGCTACACAGAAAAACCTTGTCTCAAAAACTGAAGAAAACAAGATAGATAAAAAGATAGATAGATAGATAGATAGATAGATAGATAGATAGATAGATAAAACAAGTAAATTTAAATACTTC
Source organism: Arvicanthis niloticus (assembly GCF_011762505.2). Classification (NCBI taxonomy): domain Eukaryota; kingdom Metazoa; phylum Chordata; class Mammalia; order Rodentia; family Muridae; genus Arvicanthis; species Arvicanthis niloticus. The sequence continues at coordinate 28,671,668 of NC_047676.1, forward strand.
ACACAGATATTATTGTTTTATATTTTATTATATAATTTAGGATTTTTAAGTTGGCTACGTTAAAATTCAGGGTTATTGAATAAGGAATAATGTACTCTTTAAGTAACTTAATCTCACTAAATTTCAACTCTTCATCAATGACATAATCTTACTAATACCATTTTACTGGGAATTTTTATGGATTGTAAGTGTTTGAGGAAGATGCTTGACACCATGTCTTTCACAGTATTTATATGAATATCTATTTTGTTTCCAGTTCCCTTTTTGCAGATTGGGGAAACTTTTTAAGAAATGGTTCTGGGAACATCATCCTGATCTAGTCAATGCCAAAAAGTAAACTCACAATAGCTACTATTTGTCTACAACTATCCTGCTAAATAGAAGTCCATAATTATAAGAACCATGGAATTAGGTAGTTTGCATATGCCTTCAGGGTGGTTTTACATATATCTAAACAAGTATTAGGAACACTATAGAGGAAACATCAAATGCATAGGGCGCCACTATGGACTGAGGGCTTGTGTTCCCTTAAAACACATATGCTAAAGTCTTAACTTTCAGGTATTTCAGTATTTGAAATTGGAGCCTTTGAGAAATTATGTTTAAATGTGATCATGAAGGTGACATGTCATGACATCATTATTGAACCTGATTAGACATGACCTAGCATGCTCTCTCTCTCTCTCTCTCTCTCTCTCTCTCTCTCTCTCTCTCTCTCTCTCTCTCTCTCTCTCTTTCTGTCTTGCTCTTGCTTTCTCTTTCCTTGTGTGTGCACAAAGCACACATGTGAATATAAAACAAGATGGCAGCTGCCTGCCAAATAGGAAGAAGGTCTTGCCACAAGTGAAACTTGCTAGCACCTTGAGTTCAGACGTCTCAGTCTCCAAAGGTGTCTGTGAGAAATAAATGCATGCTATTGCATTCACTCCATCTGTGGTATTTTGAGACAACCTGAGATAAGAAAAGAGAGAAAAAGTCAGTGATGACCTATGAAAATTTCAAAAGACAAATCAGATAAAAGTAGAAAATTGTGAACATATTAGGATGGTGGAAAAAGAAGTCCTTTAAAGGAAGACTGACTTTACCTGTGACTGAGAGAAAGCTAATATAGTTGTCCATGTAATACAGACTCTATCTGGTCCCAACATCCCACAACCTGGGACCACCATGCTCTTAGAAGATGTTCTGTGGCCTCCAGTCCAAACTTCCTCCTGGAATAAGTGATTCCATGCTCCATTGTCTGCTTCAACTTGGAGATCAGGGTCTTTCAGCTTTCCATTCCTCTATGAGAATCTTGGCCATAATTTGCAAAAGTCTTAACAATAGTACTAGTGTCTACTGGCCCTGATGTCATCTGTGGAGATGAGCATTGTGGGGGATAATATTCAAAAGACAGCCTTTTCCTTGGCGGAAAAGAATTTTGCAAAAGTAACTGGAAACCCATGAGTACATTGACTATCATCTCCGCCCTCCTGTCAGGTGAGTCTTGTACAGGTTAGATCTGCTGCAAGAAGATAAAGAGCCTGCATTTCCCCTGCACAGCTGACTGGTAGGGAAATTTTCCTAACTGCCTGAGGACATTTTTCCCCAAAGACCTGCTGAACTGCTGCTGACCCAGTCTGCTTTGTCTGTGTATTGCACTAGTTCTCTGTCTGGGAAGCACAGCCAAAAATGCAACTTTAAGCTAACCATTTTATGCTCTGTACTTTATTGATATCATTAAATGCATTGCATTGTGGAAGAAGCACCTACATGGGTAGAGCCCGCTGACTGTAAATGCAAAATGGCGGCACTTTCACTCTTTGTGTTGACAAGTCAGTGAGTATGGTTTAGAAAATATGGTTTAGAGGATGCATCTGAAAACACTACAGCTTCCCCATTGATAACTACTGATAGAGGTCAGGTACTTTCCAAAGTCCTGAGAAATGTTGAGACAAAGGACATTTTAGCCACATGGTACTGAAAAATCAAAGTAAGCAGCTTAAAAACTCCACCATTAAAACTCGAGACTTTTCAGAATAAAATGTTTATGAAATTTTTACTTGAAACTAAAGACATATTCTTCCTGGTCACCATACTGTGAATAATACAAAAAAAGTTTGTGTATAATAAGGTAGTCAAGGACATGATAATTAAATACAAGTAAGACCTCAAAGTTATTCAATGACATGACATAATAGATACACATACAACCACCACCATCACCACCACCATCACTACCACTAAAAATAGGGTCAGAAGAGGGAATTTTATCAAAATGTAATAATGAGCCTTTATGAATAGAATAGCGTTCAATTAGAATACAGTAAGCATAGCAAACTTTGACAAGTACCAGGAAGCAGCATTAGTAGGGCCATATGAACCTGTCTTCCTTTGACAAGTGAAATAATAAAGTAAATAAACTAGAATAAAAAGAACCTATATAATACAGCAAAGCTGAATATCTGCACTCACAAATGCAGACTGTTTTTATTTCTTACAGGAAATGCATCACTATTTGCTGAGGCAATCAAACATTTATAAAGAGCAATAATTTATATTATCCCACAGAAAGTTGATAATAAATTTCAACTGTTGATACCAGAGAGGCAATATTCTACGCTATTAAAACGAAAGAAAAATTACGTAGCTGGTTTCCCAATATATATTATTGAGCTAATACAACCTGTTAACAATCATTAAAAAATGTGTCACATAACTCTACTTAAAATGTAAAATAAGATTCAAAATATATTATAAATATAAAGCTTAGTAGTATATCATCAGAAACAAATGTGTGATGTACAATTAGCTTGATCCCAGGAATAGTAGGTAGATATGTAACCAATTTCTTTTCATAAGCTAAAAATAGAAAACTCTATGATCATGTTATTAGATGCTAAAAATTCATTTAATGGCATTCTGTATCGAGTCACAATAATAGTTTTTATAAACCAGAAGTAAATAAAAGATACTTTTATGTTGCCAATAACCACAAAAACAAATAATAATGTGCTTATAATGCAAAGAGTTATAGATTTTGTCATTTAATACTCACAAAATTCTTCTCAGAGAATAAATTCTTATCTCTGACTTACAATGAAGAACTGAAGCACACAGACAGAAGTTAGACACCTATACCTGGAAAGCAGAATCCAAGATAAAATTATAGTCCCTCCACATTCAGCTTTGTTTCCTATATGATCTATAAAGACAAACTGATTAAAACTTATGTCTGTATTGTTGAGTATAGAGTGTAGAGTAACATAACATCTAGCAATAACACCATAAGAAAGGTGGGGATTAAAAACAGTATTTCATATGATGCTGAAGATAATTTGTCATCAACTCACTTAACTAATACCATTCTCAAGTTTATAAAGTAGTTACCACATTACTCATAAAAGATTTTTAATTAAAAGATACGCAAAAGAAATGAGAAGACAATCAAAGCTATTGCCATAAAAATCAACTAAATAGTTGGAGAGATGGCTCAGAGGTTAAGAGCACTGGCTACTTACCCAGAGGTCCTGAATTCAATTCCCGGCAACCACATGGTGGCTCATAACCATCTGTAATGGGATCCAATGCCCTCTTCTGGTGTGTCTGAAGACAGCTGTAGTGTACTCATGTATATAAAATAAATGAATAAATCTAAAAAAGAAAAAAAAAAATCAACCAAGTACAAAGAAAGACCGAAACAAAGGAAATGAAGGTAGAAAATATATAAGAAATATTAGAATATTTTAATTATTATTAATATTATTAATATATTTATTATATTATATATTATATAATAATATATTAATAAATATAATTAATATTATATTTATTATATATTATTAATATATTTATTATATTATAATATAAATATATTTATATATTATAAAGACCAATAATTTATATTATCTCACAGAAAATTGATAATAAATTTCATCTGTTGATACCAGAGAGGCAATATTCTATGCTATTAAAACAAATAATAATAAATATATTTAATAATAATTTTATTATAAATAATAAATAAAATAAATAATAATAAATAAATACAAAATTACAAATAACAAAATACAAAAAAACAAATAAATAATAAATATATTAATAAAGATATTAATAATAATTAATATCCATATTAAAATGTTAGAATATTTTAATTATTATTAATATTATTGATATATTTAATATATAAGAAATAATAGAAAAGGATCAAAATAACAAAACCAGGTTCTTTCTTATCTGTATTACATTAAGTGTAAAGGGATGAATCCCTTCTTATCAAAAGGAAGGGAATAACTGTAGAGGTACATCTTAGAGAATTTGCCTAGCATAAATCTAAACCTAGTTCTATCCCAGAAGTGTTGGGAGAAAGGAGCAGAAACTGATAGTAAAACAGCATGGTCCAACAATTTGCTGTCTACAAGAGGCACACTTGAGATCCAGATGCCTGCACACAAGCATGCATACACACACACACATACACACACACACACACGGGGGGTGGGGTAGAAACTAGTATAAACCAGTATTCCATTAAAACAATGCCCCAAAGGAGCAGCAATGAAAGACCAAGAGAAAATCTTGGACGCAGAAGCAGACTGTCTCGGAACGTGCACTAATAGAAGAATCTTGATAACATATAAGAGTTACATAAAATGGAAAAGGATTTGTAGCATGAACAGGCATATTAAAAACATTTCTTTTGTCCATATCACATAAGCAGCCCAGATACAGAAGGAGAGGAAGTAGATTTATCTGTTAGTGGTGGTCGAGGGCCATATCTTTAAATACAAAGACACACAGAGGCAGAAGACAAGAAATTAAATGAATAGTGGTAAGAATAATGCACCACCTTCCATGGCCGCAAGGGAATAGTAGGAATGGTTGGCTTTAGGTCACGGGGTCACAGATTTCAGTCTATGGTCCCTTGGTTCTGTTGCTTTGAGCTTATGGCAGTACAGTAGATCATGAGTGTTCATGTTCTGAAGTGACTAGAGAGGGAATTGGAAACAAGGCAGATTTTTTTTTTTTTTTTTTTTTTTTTTTTTTTTTACATTTTAATGACGAAAACAAAAATACACCTAAAAGCGAAGCTTCTGGAAAAACCATTTGTTCTTCCCTGTCTTGTATCGCTCCTCAAACTTGACCTTGGCCTCCCGCCTGGCCTTGCGTTTCAAAGCTGGGTCCCTGCACACATCCTTGTTGACAACAGTCTTGTCCAAGGAGATATCCACAGAGTACCTTGTCGGCATGAGGTGGTTGTAGTTATAAACTTTCACAAAGGACTTGATCTTGGATCGCTTGACGATTTTCTTCTTGCCCATGGCAGCTGTCACTTTTGGGGGATAGCGGTCAATCCCAGCCACCAGGCCATGGCTGTAAGGGCGGTCTGAGGTGCCATCATCAATGTTCTTCACGATGACGGCTTTGCGTCCGGAGTAGCGTCCAGCCAGGACCAGCACCACCTTCCCCGGGTTTCATGAACTTGCCCATTTCGACAGCAAGAAGCAGGCACCCAGCAGAAAGGAAAGGAGGACACCGGCAGATTTTTTTTTAAGATACACTTAATTCTTTCAATTCAGTAATGGAAAATCCCTAAACACTGTGAAACATATCTAAGCACTTCCGGTGCCAATGGGGGAAAAAAATCTAAAAGAAGCCAGCGCAGGACCGTTTATGGTTGATCCAAAGCTTACAGACGAACTGACAAACAATGAGAATAGTTACCATGATCCTATCTTACACAAACATGTTGGGTTTGAGCAACAGAGGGCAGCTCTTAGCTCTTAGACTAGAACTTAAACCAACAATAATAGATGTGGTTAGTTAGATCTTCCTCAGTTTGCACAAAAGGCAGAGACTGTGTCTAATTTGCGGATGCATGCTTTTATGTCCACAGGTCTGTGTCACCTTGGCTCCACATTAATCCTCAATATAAGTCACAATATAAAGCACATAACCCAACAGATTCTCTCCAGTTTACCCCCTGTGTTTTATTTCCTTATTCTCATTTCATTAAAAAAACTCCCGATTGGCTAACCTTGCCCACCCTGCAACCCTCTTCCTATCCTCTGACTTTATTTTTTGAAATCTTAAAACCTTCTACTGTGTTCTTTTTTTCTTTGATTAGGAAGATATTCTCACTGGAGCATCTCTAACCTCAGGTCACCTCATCCAATAGCCCAGATGTGTCTCTCTCTCTCTCTCTCTCTCTCTCTCTCTCTTTCTCTCTGTGTGTGTGTGTGTGTGTGTGTGTGTGTGTGTGTGTGTGTGTGTGTGTGTCAGGAACATATGGTAAAAGAGGCCTATTTACTTTATGGTGGCCAGGAATCAAAAAGAAAGAGAGACTGCTGTCCCAGAGTAACCTTCAATAACAGACTTCCTCTGTCCCATCTCCTAAAGATTCCACCTTCTCCCTGTGGCACCACAAGATGAGGCCCAAATCTCATGACCACTTGGTGAACATCTAAAATCCAAACTGTAGCAATTATAGCCATAAAAATAAGAACAGTCCAATTTTTAATATATAAGGATGTCTTTGAAAAAATCCTAAAGTGAAGAAATATAAAATTTACATACTTGAAAAAGCATCACAGTAAAATGTATACCAGACAAAATTGGTACAACGTAATCAACTCATGACATAACATGGGTAGATGATTAAGCTTCTGGAATGAAGTAATCTGTATGTCTTAATAAAATGTATAATTGAAAATAAGCAAATCATCTAGACGGGGGAAACAGATTTTTTTAAAATGGGTGGAGGAGACAGCTCAGGCAGTAAGGTGCCTACCACCAACCTGAGTTGGTCATAAGGACCTGAGTTCAAACCCTACCTCCTATGTAAAAAGCCAGTCAGGCACCATGTACATGTCTACAAACTCAACACTATTAGGGTAGGGGTGGATAGGCAGATCCCTAAGTTTCACTGGCTACTCGATAAGAATGTTTGCTGTGTATGCATGGGACCTGAGTTTGAATCCACAGAACTCATATAAAAAAAAAAAAAAAAAAAAAAAAAAACGAACCTTCCTGTAACTCCGGCACTGACAGAGACCAGAGGATCCTGAACGCTAGCAAGTTTCCTGTTCAGAGAGAGTCTCTGTCTCTCAAGGCAATAAAGCAGAGTGAGAGAGACACCCAACAGGCTTCTTCCTCTAGCCTTTGTTTACATATACATTTGCATCATCCACCCATGTGCATGCAATACACACACACAACGCACAAATACCACATACAACACACATACACAAACCAAACACAAACAACACACATACACATACCACATACAACACACATACATACGCACTACACACACACAACACACAGATACACCACACATATACACACAACACCATATACAACACACACAAACACATTGGGTATGCACACTTGTGTTCACGTCATTTACTTTGGCCAAGATAAAAATGCAATCTTAATGTCCACTGATGGATGAATAGGTAAAACAATATGATACCTGGAGTCCTGCACAACACCTCCGCATTCTGGTTGGTGATGGACAGCATCATAATCTTATAACAAGGCTGGAAACGTCCTGTTACCTAGTGTATCACAACTGCCATGACATCATAATAAAATGTATTACTTACATCTATGCGTCTGTGGGAGTGCAGATAAAAATAACCTTATTCCTCTGCCAGTGATTTAAAAGCATAAATAATTATTTGTAATATAAAATACTCACCAATAAACAACCACCTTACTAGTTTCTGCTTGGTGGCACACACCTTTAATTTCAGGACTCAACAGTCAAGGACAAGTGGATCCCTGTGAGCTTAAGGTCAGTCTACATAGTGAGTTCTAAGCCAGACAGGACTACATAGATAGACCTTGTCTCAAAAAACAAAAACAAAAACAAAAACAACAAAACAAAAAAAACCACCTAGCTTATGTATTTACTATGCTATACATTTTCTTGTTAGAATGTATTCCTTCAATATCAAAATTTACTACAAAATAGCATGCTGTTATGATAGTTCTCCAATATCTCATATTTAACACATCTATTGATTTTGTCAAGAGGCTACATACAGTGATCTATTCATGTAGGCTTTCTGTATACACACTATTTTTGCTCAAAGATAAACAATACAAGGACAGATTTCCCAGAATGCATTTCTATTGTCAACTGGTATAAGACTATCCAGGTAATAGAATACCACTTAACCTAAAGGGGTAGGGGGATGAAATTCTGTCACCTACTGCATCATGGATCATGCTGGTGGTCATTTCAGTAATGAGCCATTTTCAAGAAGCACAAATTGTGTGTGACTGCATTGATACAGTATACCCAGCAGAGGCAGAGAGTCAGAAAGAGGAGCATGGCTACAAGGTGCTTAGAAAACAAGAAATGCAGAGTACTTGTTCAATGGATACAGAGATTTAGTTTTATAAGGTGAAAAAGTTCTGGATATCTTTCCAGTAATGGGCACTCAATAAATTGTATTGTATTCATTTAAAACAGTTAACTTGATAAATGTTGTGTGTGTCTTATCATAATAAAAATGTCAATTATCTTGAGATATGAGACAGTTTCTCAACTCTAAATTCTATTTTAGCTAAAAAAAGACATATGTTATAGTGACACACAATTATACTACCTCAATTACTGTAGCTTTGTATTAAAATTTGAAAGTAATAAGCCCTCCATCTTTATTCATTTGAGTTTAGGATATTGTGTTTCATCTTTAATAAAAGCAAGCAAAAAGTGTCTTGAACTTTTTTGGAGCACTTTTAGAATCAGTTACATAGAGAGAAGAGCAGAATTAAGTAGGTGGAGCACTGAATATGTATATCAATTTGGGAAATATTGCCACACAATGGTAAGTTTATGTGACAGCCTGGCCAGACTACAGTGCTCCTGGATTCTATATATATCATGCTAGCTGATGTGTTGCCTTGAAGTAATCGTGACATAAAAGTCATGCTGTCATCTGAGTGGGCATGAGTCAGTCACTTGAAAGGCATTTAGAGCAGAATTGAAATATCCCCAAGCAAAATATTCCCCTGTGGTTGTATGGGCTGCAGCTTCCATTGCCACCCAAGAGCCCTTCACCTGTCTCCTGATGTCTCTCCTATGGGTTTTAGTCATGCAAGTGTCTTGTAATAAGAAATATTTATGTGAACAGGTGTCTGGATATATATGACACATGCAATTTGAACAATATCAAACTTTGCAATCCATGATCATAGCATGTCTTCCCATTCATCTGAATCTCCTTTTTGTCCTCGAATTCACAGAGATCTGCCATCCTCTGAGGTGGCACCGCTATGCTCAGCTTCTTTAGCTGTTTTTAGTAATATTTTGATATTTGTCAGAATTACAGATTTTACATTCCTTTTGTGAAGTTTTTCTAAATGTTTAAATCCTGTAGTGCTATGGTAACAAGAACTGTCCTAATGATTTCACTTTGAATTTTTTCTCTGTTTCTCTGTGGATGTCTAATTTATATCTGTATATCAGGTTTGTATTATGTAATCTTGATGAAATTGTTTGTTTAAATAGTTTTTAGCGAGTTCCTTAATGTGATTCTGTGATTTTAACCAAGAAGTTTGAGTCTTTAAGAGAAAAAAAAAAAAAAGGAAATCAATGTTTTAAAAGGTTGAGTTTGGGAGCAAAAAGAGAATGAGTATCATGGCCTTACTCCTGAATAGATGTGGACACCTGAGGCAGAAAGGATGTAAATACATTTCAGGTAGACCACAGGTAGCACCATCTTCTATCACCTCCTAAGAAGGTGGTTTTAAGCATCTGGAATATACTCAATACTGGGTTAGAAGAAAAAGGAACTCATAGAATACTGAGTTCTTATCTTTGCTCTTACAGTGTTTAGGTATGTCCAAGGCAGACACATGCAAACCATCACTTTATCTATGGAGGACACGCTCCAAGACCTCAAGGTGGTGGCTGGAACCCCTCATAACACCATGCCCAATCCCCACTCTAATTTTTTGTGCTTAACATTCCTAAGATAAAGGTTCATTTGTAATAAAGGTTCATTTGTAAGTACAGTATAAAATAAGCAACAATAATAGTAACAGAATAATTATGACTGTAGAGTAATATAAATTATTTCATTACATTACTCAGAATGCCATACAAGTTACAACTTGTGAGTTGGTTATTTCTGGAAATTTCCATTTCCTATTTTTGGACTCTGGTTCACCACAGGCTACTGTGAGGTTGTGGAAGACAGAACCACAAATGGAATCTGGAAAGGGGTGGGGGCAGTAGGGACAGGAAGGGTTACTGTACAAGGCAAAATAATGATAATCATCATCATCATCATCATCGCTGGTCACGCCTAGGTAAAGGCAACAATGGTGGGGTCCCTGAAAGAGCGGTTGATTCTCTAAGAAAGACATTTGACTTGCACCTGGATGAGTCATGATTAAGATTACGGTAAGCAGAGATTTTTCAAGAAGAAAGGAAGGGCTTGAGGGATGGGAACGCAGGAGTGGTGTGTGTGTGTGCACGTGACTTGTATGGGACACATGATTAGCGCTTCATGCTAAGCCCTGGCCATCAACATGGTCGGTGAGTTTCAAGTTTGGAGCAATAGCCCGAAGCCCTGCACAGGGACTCTCTGTACATCACAATTGACTTTCTTAATAAGCAGGTTCTTGTAACAAATGTTTGCTGACTCTGTCATCAACACTCTTCTAGTTTTCAGAATGAAGTCCAGCCACTAATGGAGATCCCAACTCAACGGGGTCAGATACAAGCAAATCATTGGCAAGGTGAGGAATAGGGAATGCTTTCCACAGAAGCAACACTGTGAGAAAAGAGCTAACATATGGCTGAAGACAGGATGAGCCACAGGACTTAGAAGTCACAGATGGCCAGAGTAAATGAATGTGATGTAGGAGAAGGCCATGCAAGCACCTGATGGAAGCATCACAGGCCATGGTGAATAAGTGCAAACGCCATGTGACAGGAAGAAGCCAGGAGGGGAGGCCCTTTGACAAAGCATAAAGCTGCAAAGAATGTGGCAGGCAATGTGGAGAAACGAGGCTGTTGTTCTAGGCCTGGAAGACTGTGGTAAAGAGTTGGAGATGACTGTTCGAATGCTAGGACTCCATCAAGACAGGGCTAAGTCTAACTTCCTGTGTAAGGGATAACTTCACTACCCATTTTCAACATCCCAGACAATGTCCAGGAAACCCAGCGAGAAATTTTGGGATTGTAGAGTATGAAAGACCTTTTTTAAGAATGGAAGATCCAGGGCTAGAGAGATGGCTCAGAGGTTCAGGGTACTGGCTGCTCTTCCAGAGGTCCTGAGTTCAATTCCCAGCAACCACGTGGTGGCTCACAACCATCTGTAATGTGACCTGGTACCCTCTTCTAGCCTGGAGGACTATATATAGGCAGAACACTGTATATACAGTAAATATATCTTTAAAAGAAAACGGAAGATCCAGAAGTCATCGAGGAGAATATTTTTATCATGTTCAATGACTCGAGCAGACTATATATATATATATATATATGCATAAATATAATTTTATATATAATGATATATATTATATATAATGATATATATAATTTTATATCATATTATTGTATATTAACTATATATAATTATATATTAAAATAATGTATAATTGATATATAATATATGATTTCTAAACTTGGATAACCTAGTTCCTGCTTAAAAGTACTCATATATATACACATAGACTCACACACACATTACATATATACGCACTCAAGTATTAAGTTCTAAGAACACAGACATCTTGCTGGCCTATACATTATCTTTCTTACTGGGAAAGCTGAAGTAAATATGTCAATGTGCTGCAAACATAAAATAAGAACTGGAACACACACAGTCCTGCCACTCACTGCCTGAAGAAGACTCTCACAGTCTTCCTGGTTGTCTATCTCTGTCTCCCTTGTGAGATTCTCCATTAACTGTGACTAACTAAAAACTGCATTTCTCAACGTCCCTATCGTTCTCATGTTTACTTCTTTTCATTGATTTCCTCACCCACAGTGTTCCTCTCTGTTCCTCCAGCATTGCCAGATTGCATGTAGAAATATCTGCATGTCCCAAGAACAAAAAAGGATTCTTCTTCTCAAGGGGAGCATCACAGGTCAGTCACTGATGAACATGGCCCTTTGTCTTGTGAAATAGAGGCAGACTGAGACATGATAGCTGCTAGCTATGTCCAAGAGAACGGTGGATCTTCTAAAGGGCTCTGAGGAATTTAAACTGGCCTGTGAGAGGGAGCTGATGCTCGGTGGTCCTGTGCCATATGGAACAGACCAACTCATGTCAGTAGGACTTCCAGATGCTGAAGGTCTCACTGCCAACTCAGTGAATAAGTTTCATGGAACATGAGGATGATCCCGAGGCTCACACAGTTAGTGGAGGATTTGCCTCTACGTTCAACAGCCTTACTCTCCACCCCAGCCTTGTGTCAGACTCTGAGTAGTTTAGTGTATATTTGTTGGTTTTGATTGTTTTAAAACAGGGTCAGGATCTCAATCTGTAGCCCTGGCTGTTCTGGAACTCATTATGCAGACCAGGCTGGCCTTGAACTCAAGAGTGCTGGGATTAAAGGCATGCACCACCACAACCGACTGAGTGGGTTCTTTTCTATCAAAGTTGTCTTTCCGTATAGCTCCTTACCTCTCTGTCTCCAATTTACTTCTGTTCCATAGTGGCTTAGAAATCAGATGGCCATACTTACTGAGCTGTGTGTCCCAAATCAAACTTAGGAAAATTCCACAGTGTGTCCCTTAGTTGTTCTCTGACATAGCCTCGGGAGTTCTAATACCTGATGTTTCTTCCTTGGTAGGATGATGTAGGACTAACTCAATACTCATGCATCCATCCACCCTTCCATCTATCCATTCATTAATTGTTCGTTTCTTTGTTTATTCAATTCCATTCTGAAAAATGGAACAGAGTTCCATTCACTAAACCAGATACTCACTCAGCACACAGTTATAAACAGAACATGTACCCACTCTTCACGCTTGTAGAGTTTGAAATCAAGTATTGCACATGACTGTTATACACTGAGCTTCCAAAGTGTCCTGACAGCATAAAATAAGAACTAGTTTACACTAATGAGTTCAGAATTCACATTTCAAAAGGAAAAAAAATATATTTTGGAGGTGAATCTCAGCCAGGAAACCATCACACTGTTCCTAGAGGCAAGAGTCAGAAGCTTTCTGGGGGAGAAGTTGTCTCCGGCTGGGGAAGTCCTCTCAGCAGGCAGAACTTGGCCATGAATAGCCTTTCTTTCTGAAGCTGCAAACACTTGCCTCTGACCCTACCTGCCCCTCCTTCCTCCCCCCCATCACTTATCAGACTGAAGCTCCCTTCACAGAGACACTGGAGGAAGGTATAAAGACAGTAATCAGAGCATCTGAATTTGTATCCTAATTGGTTGAGTCACAAAGGAGGAAAAAGGTTCTGTGATGTAGGACCTTTTTTCCAAAAGGTTGCAGGGATTGGTCACTGCCCCACCCCCACCCCCTTCAAGAGTGGAACATTAAAAGATGGGCTTGGTGGTAAATGCCTGTAGTTCAATCTATTAGGGAGGTTGAGGCAAAAGGATTACTTGAGCCTAGGAGTTTGAAGCCAATGGGGACAAGAGAGTAAGAAGGAAGATGGAAAGAAAGAAGGGAGAGAGAGAAAGGGAGGGAGGGAAGAGAGGGTTGGAGTGAAGGGAGAGAGGAAAGAAAGATACAGAGAGAGACAGAGAGACAGAGAGAGAAAGATTAAATAAGAGCCCACACTGAGTAGTCTTGAGTTAGAAGAGATACTAAGATGTGTGAAAGATCGCATGAGACAAATATGTCACTGGTAGAGCCAAGTTCAGGAGTTAGTTTAGGAAACTCTGAGCTCCCCCCACCCTTTTTTTCTTCTTACAGTTCCAAATGTTACACCAGCCAAGTGAAAAGCCACACTCTCCTCCTCCCCGTCCCCTCCATCCTCCCTCCCACTTCGTATTTGTTTGTGAAAAGATTACACTCCAGTTGCCTGTCCCTGAAGAGCCCCTGACAATAATTCAGCAATGGGCTAAATTATTTCAGAATGAAAAGAGAAGTCTGGGAAAACATTGAGCAAACAAACCGGAGGTTTCTTCTGTTCTGAAGTGAGAGGCATTTCAAAACACGGCCTCTCGGCTCCCTAGACATTTTGGGGGCCATACCCGGGACAGAGAAACAGTACCGTGAGGTCACAGCTGACCACGTGAATGGAACTTAGCCAAGAAAACTCTTTGAAGGTATCCCTTCTGGCGACTGGACAGATTGTCTCCTGCAGTTGAAGCAAACATAGATAGAAAGCTCTCAGGAAAAGCCACTGCACATGGAGCAGAAGCGATAAAGTCCCTGCTGAGTTCAGTCGCTCCCCACGGGCTGTGTGGGCCGTGTTCCTCTAACTCATGCCTATGGTTAACTCTAAACTTGAGGGACTTGTGAGTGTCCAATGAGGATGTTTGTAAGGATCCAGAAATTGGAAATGTAAATCTAATGAGACTCGAAGCTCTTCTCTCAGCATGAATAATCTTTTTTTGTTTTGTTTTGTTTTTTTTTCCGAGACAGAGTTTCTCTGTGTAGCCCTGGCTGTCCTGGAACTCACTCTGTAGACCAGGCTGGCCTCGAACTCAGAAATCCGCCTGCCTCTGTCTCCCAAGTGCTGGGACTAAAGGCATGCGCCACCACTGCCCGGCCAGCATGAATAATCTCACAAATGTGCTTTCACAACCTACAGCCCAGAAGCTTGCAGTGCTCCCCCACCACGCACACGCACACGCACATTGGAAAGAAATGGTTTTCCTGCTTCACCAATATGACTTCATCCTACACCTGACGTATGTCCTCCACCCTCCCACTTGTGCCTGAGTGCAGATGACCTACTCTGCTAAGAGGATCTGCTCATCTCCACTTAAACCAGGATGGGCGGGACTACTCCTATCTCGTCTGAGAAGCTCTCTTTCCCACAATGTTCACTCAGCTCTCCGTGGATGTTTGCTTCAGAGAGCTGAAAAACTCAAGAGTCCTAACTAATAAGATTGGTGATGCTTACGGATTAAAGCTGTTCCACACTGCAGAGTAGTAAGAAAAGGGCATCGACTGCCAAATTTGTCATTCGTGTCCAATCTCTTATCCTCTTCTTGGCTATTTGGGGCATAAGAATCATTATATGATACTTGGGCCACACAATTGTCCACTGGCTGTGCTAGAAACAGGCTCTGTGTCTCCCTTGACCAACCTCCCAGCTGCCTTAGAGTCATGTCCACTGAGTGGGTATATAAAATGCTCACCCTTCAATTTAGACTTCTTCCATAGGATAGCTCTTCCTCACCTGTATCAGCTCACAGAATCTTTTACATCTAAAGTTTTGCCTTTCCTCTCTAGCATCCATGTAACATCTTCACCTTCCTCTCCTACCTGGTGAATGTCTTCCAGCCTTTTAAAGTCTCTGCTCAGGCTTAACTCCTTCCTCCTTATCCTTTTCCCTGAACTCAGACCTAGTATTAAGCCCTGTCTTGTTCCCAAGTTGTCCACTTCTTCATTTTGTCCAGAACCTAACTGTATGTAGTTGATTGTGTGGTTCTCAACCCCTTAGCAAGAAGAGCCTGTAATAATCTTTATTTCATAGTTCCCATTTTTTTTTCCTATCTCACAATGGGTGTTCCACTAACATTGGGCATTGAATGTAAGAGACTTTGAAGTTCTTAAGGTGACTCAGGCACTGCTCTGCCTCATGTCTGGTCTTGACTGATATTTTGCTCGCCTCCTCTCCATCCTACTTTATCTACTCATCTCTCAGGCAACTGGTAACCAAGATCAGTAGAGTGCAAACCCTAAAATGTCTCCTGCATGTGTCTCCTCCTACACACATTCATTACCCCTAATTTCAGGCAAACTTCTCAACTATTCTACATCAGTCATGTCTTGTCAGATTTTCAGTCTACAGTTCATCCTCTACCAACAAATCATGCAAAAACGCAAACCTAAGCCTGCCACTTTGACTCCCCTGGCTCCCTGTAATTCATATTGAAGACTGAATTCCTCACAGTGCCAAACTCTTTACAGTTTAGCACATCCTTGCCCTTCAATTTGGACTGCTGAGCTGTTTAACCTATCTTCCAGCATAGAAAACTTCCTTGAGCCTTCCCAACGTGGGCTTCTTCCATGTGGGCTGCAGTGCCGTGTGCTACCCCCCCCCCATCACGCGTTGTCATCTCCAAATGTGTGTCTAACCCACTAGACTGCACACTCTTTGATTAGTCAACCAAAACTTCTACATGAAGAGTTGAACTGGAATCCGTCCACTGCCTCCTCATCCAAGTAGACAGGGCAGGAAGGAGTTACGCAGGAAGTGGAAGAAACAATGATGGGAACGGAACAATCAAGAAGGGGTTATCCAAGACGTTAGAGGGAAGCAGAACAAAACAACAACAAAATAAACAGGCCCTTACAGCTGTTGGAGGAAGAGGACATGAAAAAAAGAAAAATACAATATCCAGTGTATGTTTGACCACATGATCCTCAAAGGACCAAGGAATTTAACCCTTGGATGAGTCATATTATGATACAGACAGCCTGTCTCCTCATTGAGACCTTTGGAGTACTCGTCTGGACAAGATTTTGCCTGATGTATAGGTACTAATCCCCAAAACAAAAGTCTCATTGTGAATTGTCTTGACCAACAGGAGACGGCAGCTAAAGACCTGTGGGGAGGTGTTTGGAGGGTTCTTAATTCTCCTCACTGAAATGTACCAAAAACAGCTAAACACCTCAAAAACAGAACACTGAATAAACAGAGTAAAAGAAAAACACAAAAGCAATAATTCTCGGCAAATTAGACCAGTTAAAACTCACCACATGAGTTTGATTCTCTGTGTACCTTTCTCTATACAACTGTACTTATCACTGGCCTCAGCATCTAACCAAGCTGTTAAAAATACATTGAAAAAAAAAATGACACTTAGACAAGTATAGCTCTCATCCCTCACCAAAGAAGCATTTTTTTTTTTTTTGTAGCAAGGAAACCATTACAGAAAGCCACAACCCTCAAAATGTAGAAAGTGACTGTAGGGCTGTCTTAGTTAGGGTTTTATTACTGTAAAAAGACACCATGACCAATGCAGCTCTTATAAAGGAAAAAATTTAATTGGGGCTGTCTTAGAGTTTCAGAGGTTTAGTCCATTATCATCATTTTGGGAAACATGGCAATATGCAATCAGACATGGTGTTGGAGGAGGTGAGAGTTCTACATCTTGATCAGAAGGCAGCAAGGAGACTGTGTCCACACTGGGTTTAGCTTGAGCATATATAAGACCTAAAAGCCCACCTCCACAGTGACACACTTCCTCTAACAAGGTTACACCTACTCAAATAAGACCACACATCATAGTAGTGCTACTCCTTATAGGCCAAGCATTCAAACATATGAGGCTATGGGAGTTTTAACCATTCAAACCACCACAGGTGCCCATCAGACACATCTATACTATACCTTCCATACCCTACAGCCCAAGGGAGGAAGAAACAGGAGAAAGAGTAGAAAGATTGTAAGAGACAGGGGACCAGAAAGTCTGCTGTGAGATTGGACCTTCTAACTTTAACAGGGAAGCACACCCATGAAATCTCAACAACATGGCTATCTAAACAAGATATGAACAATTTCAACAATAGTTGACATCCCAGTGTAGATGGAAGAAATACCAAGGGGTTCCAACCCTTAGGTAAAGAGCTACAGGTAAGTAACAACCTCTGAGAGAGAGAGACAGAGAGACAGAGAGACAGAAGGAGAAGAGAGGAGAGGAGAGGAGAGGAGAGGAGAGGAGAGGAGAGGAGAGGAGAGGAGAGGAGAGGAGAGGAGAGGAGAGGAGAGGAGAGGAGAGGAGAGGAGAGGAGAGGAGAGAATTGGTTTCTCCCAGGTATGAGACCCTTTAATTTTTTATCCAATATCAAATGGTGAGCCCTAAGCACATACACATGAACTAACAACACTGAACAAACTCAGAATGTTGTATTTATGTATTTATTCATTTATATGTATATGCAACAAGAAGAGGAGGCCAAGAATTTGGGAAAGAGTGAGGCACAAGACAGGATAGGGCAGTGGAGTAGGAGAATCATATAACTATATTTTAACTAAAAATTTTAAATGTGATGACCTAAAATTCTACCTTTTTAAGAATCAGTCTTGTACAAAAGCAATATATTTTATTTACTTAGTAAGCCTATTATTCTCAACCTAACTTTCTGCCCTAGAAGCACTAATCTCTATTAAGAACATAATGTAGGCTATAGTTCTAGTGAGAGCAACTTGACTACCTATAGAAGTCATCATGTCTGTGAGCAAATTTTGTAGTTGACATTTCCCTCTTTACCTATGTGTAGGATAAAATTAAGAATGGATCTTTTTAATATTAAAATTAAGCATCTGTGCACTCAACTCCTCTATTATGAAAATGTACTGCCTCCTTTTTCAGGACGTCTTCTCTTCCCATATTAATAGAAGAACAACCCAAAATGTGGACTCTGTCCTATTAAATATTCTTGCAATTATTATTCTTTTTTCTGGGACTCATTGACACGGCGAGACCGGGCTGGACTAGAACTCAGAGACACGGCCGTGGCTGCGCCCGCCTCCCGAGGGCGGGCGCTCAAGGCATGCACCACCGCCCCTCGCTGCAATTATTATTCTTGCTTATGTCACAGCTCCTGCAGGAGTCTTTCAAACTAAAGTATTGGAAAGGAAAATGAGATTAAGTTAGCAATGCTCACTACATGACAAAACCACATTTTCCAGTCGTCTGGCTCCTTCTGAAAGATTGCACACTGCTGTCTCTCTGGAAATATGTCCATGGTGCCAGGAAGGTGGCACGAGGACGACTATACAGCCTCAGCCACATGATACGTTCTATAGTTATGTGATCTTAGATCCTTTCTCGAACAGTAAATTTGCCTGTCTGCCAAAAATAGTCTGATCCAAAAAGTTCAACAAATCCTTGAAATGATAAAGTTAAAATACACACACACACACACACACACACACAGAGGCATCTCATAATTAAGCAATATATAATCAAAGATAAAAATGAAAATTTGAAAACAACGACAATAAAAAAAAAGTCAGATTGTTATGTTAAAAGAGGATATGAATGAGATGAACCACCCAGCAACAATGATGTAAGTAGTGAGTTTACAGGAACATGAAAGTGCTAGCCACTGCAATAAAGCAAGTACAACATTAGCCAGAAACTAGAAACAACCAGATGTCCCTCAACTGAAGAATGGATTTTAAAAAAATGTGGTACATCTGTACAATAGAATACTATTCAGCCATTAAAAATAAAGACATCATGAATTTTGCAGGCAAATGGATGGAACTTGAAAATATCATGAGGTAACTCAGAACCAAAGGGAAATGCATGGTATGTGCTCACTGATAAGTGAATATTAGCCACAAAGTACAGAATACCCGTAATACACCGCACAGAGCCAAAGAAGCTAAACAGGAAGGAAGGCCCAAGAAAGGATGCTTAAAATTCACTTAGAAGGGGGAATAAAATAGTCCTAGGAAGCAGATGAAGGGAGGGAACTGGTTGGGAGAAGTAATGACAGGAGAAGGAATGGGGGGGTGGTCAGGATCCAGTGTGGGGAGAGACAGGAGAGAGAGCCAGAGTGCCAGGAGAATGAATGGAAATCTGCAGTGTGAGGGGTTGGGGAAAATCTTGAGGAAATGCCAAAGATCTGAGATGGGGGAAGCTCCCAGGAATGAGTGGGGGTGACCTTAGCTGAGATTCACAGTAGTGAGCGTATGGAACCTGAAGAGGCTACATCCTGTAGCCAGACAAGAACCCCATTAGAGCAATAAGGACACCCACAAAACGTTCAATCCAAAATTTGTCCTGTCTACAAGTAATGAGGGATGGGGGATGGAACACAGACTGAGGGAAGGTCAGCCAATAACTGGCCCAACTTGAGACCCATCCCATGGCCAGTACCAATCCCTGACACTATTAATGATACTATTATTCTTGCAGACAGGAGCTTAGCATAACTGTCCTCTGAGAGGTTCCAACCAGCAGGTGACTGGAACAGATGCAGAGACCCACAGCCAACACTGGATGGAACTTGAGGACTATTATGAAAGAGTTGGGGAAAGAATTGAGGGTCTAGAAGAAAATAGAAACTCCACAGGAAGAACAACAGAGTCAACTAACCTGGACCTTAAAGGCTCTCAGAGACTAAACCACCAACCAAAGAGCTAGACCTATAATCTATAGATCCATAACAATTCCACTCATAATTCTTGCAGGTATTTGATAGCTATTGCTGTAATAATTCTACATTTGTATAGAAAATGAACAACAAAACAAAAAGCAAATAAGCAGGAATACAACAAACAATTGAATGATTCTTGCTAGTTCATCATACTGTAACATAATTATCAAGACTATCATAGTAGCATTAAAATAGTACCCTACCGGTGGAAAACAAGCACCAGAAGTAACTTGCATAATTAATTAATCTCCAATGTAGTTGTCAAACCTCTAAAATGAGACAAAAAGAAAGGAGAAAAAAAAAGCTTTTTCAACAAACATATTGGAACAACTGACAATATGCATGAGAAAGAAAATTACCTTCGATTTTTAGTTTATATTCACAAAAGGCAGTTTGAAAAATTATAGACTTAACAAAAACTAATGCTGTAAAGCTTGTAAAGAATCTTCTTGATCTGCATATGAAGTTCTACAGTGGGTAATGCTAAATTAAGGTGGCTTAAAACAATCATTTTAAAAAGCTGCCTGGGCTGGAGAGGTGGTTCCGAGGTTAAGAGCACTGGCTGCTCTTCCAGAGGTCCTGAGTTCAATTCCCAGCAACCACATGGTGGCTCACAACCATCTGTGATGGGATCTGATGCCCTCTTCTGGCGTGTCTGAAGACAGCGACAGTGTACTCATACACATAAAATAAATAATAAATCTTAAGAAGTAGCTGCTTTGGATTATGTATCTTGGAAGTAATTGCCATATGAGTAAGAAGAAACTCACTATTGAGACTCTTTTTGCAGACAGTAATTGTACGGCACAGGGTTATCAATCTGACTGCATCAAGCTGTAGATGCAAGATGCACAGGACCCAGTAAACACAGTGAACTCTAGTAAGAAAGCCTGATTTCCACAGTGATAGTTGGTTCTATCAACTCTGGGGCTACTTTCTATGTACTTAGCATAGGTAACTTCGTAATTATATTGAAAATGGAAGCTAGGTTTTTCACTACAGGAGAAATAAGTTATATGGACAGAAAAGGAGAAGACTATAATTTATTCAGGCATAAATTCATGCTGTAAGCATAAGAATAAATTTGTGTGTATGTGTGTTTATATGTATGTGTGTGTATAATACATATATGTATTATATATGTATTATAACATATGTATTATACACACACAGAATTTGCACATGTGTGTTTGTACATATGTGTGTTCATGTTAGCATACTACTGAGGGGGTCTATAAGCAATGATACACTTAATAAGCACATCTGCACCCAAATGTGGGGCTTTGAAATTTTATTCTATTTTTTTTACTTTTCTCAGTGTTATACATGTATAATGAGATTCACTGTATTCATGTTCACTCTCCTACTATCACCCCTTAGGCTTCTCAACTCCTAGTTCTTCCTATCTAATCTATCTAATCTGTCCCTTACTTTTAAGTGTGTGTGTGTGTGTGTGTGTGTGTTTTACAGGGCATTTACTTTAAACTGCACCTCTGTTCCCAGAAATAATGACTCTGAGGCTTTATTATATTTACAAACACTTTAGCCATAAACTTTGGCTTGTTCTCCGACTTCCTCCTAACTTAATATCAATTTATTCTAATCTAAATTCTATATCTGCTCGGTTTTCATGAGTCCTTCATGTCTCAGGACAAATCCTCTCACACTTGACTCTATCCACAATCCTTTCTGCAACTGGATGTAACACCTTCTATTCTACCCTAAAGGTCACAGGCTTTTCAGTTGTAACAAGAATATGTGATTCTATATCAAAGAACTCCAAGAAAGACAGCAAGAGAACAGGAGCTAGTTGTTTAAGGGGGTGCTCCTTGACCAAATCTGGAGCGATTGAAAAATCAAGTAATGTCAAATACAGTAGGGAGACGTTTAATCTGCACTCATATTACTGTCAAGAAATCTTAACGAAATGTACCTTTTCCTGACAGGGGAAGACCTGGTGGATGTCATTTTCTCCAAATGATCTTCATATTGAACCTTGGCTAGCAGCATCCTGTGTTTCCAATGAGAGGCATCTAGAAGGATGTCCTCGGCCAAGTTAAGAAACACATCACTAACCAACAAGGTTGTTCTTTTTAAATGTCAAGGTTGAGCAAGGCAAAGACAATCTGGGAAACAGCCTGGATTCAAGGAATTTAAAGAAGCCAAGTAATTCCCTACACGTGGTAAGAGATTGAATCCTAAGCTATGAAAAACATGGCTATAAGAGCTGGAGAGATGGCTTAGCGGTTAAGAGCACTGACTGCTCTTCCAGAGGTCCTGAGTTCAATTCCCAGTAACCACATGGTGGCTCACAACCATCTGTAACTGGATCCGATGCCCTCTTCTGGTGTGTCTGAAGACAACTACAGTGTACTCACATACATAAAATAAATAAATCTAAAAAAAAAAAAAAAGAAAGAAAAAAAAAAGAAAGAAAAACATGGCTATAAACCCATTACTAAGACAAGAGATGAAATTTAAATAGGAACTACAGGCTGTTTAAACTTGGACTTGTAGACTCAGAAAAAAATATTGTTAAAAATATTTAAAAAATAAAATGTGGGAGCTGAAGAAGTGGCTCGGTGAATAAGGCAATTTCTGTACAAATCTGAGAACTGGGGTTCAAATCCCAGCACCCATGTAAATGCTGGGTGAGCAGGGCGGTCTGCTCGTAGGCAGGCATAGACAACAGAACCCTGAATGAAGAGAACTTGGAGGACTCTCTTTTTTGGAAGGGCTTCCCCTTCTTTGACCTTGTCTGGGGAGCCCAACCCCAGTCTTCTCCCAGAGGAAGGTCACATAGTCTTTAGCAAACCTACAAGTTCAAAACTTCTTCTTTCCCAATAAGAACTTACCCAGAAAGTACCTGGGATTAATGGAATGCCTCTCCTTACAAATGAAGCATTTATAGTACTACGTTAAGCTCCAGCTAATGATTTTACATTCACCCTGAAAACTTCTTTTCACTCTCCAAGATTCATACATAGCCCTTGGTCACCCCGACTGAATTGTATGTGCACAAGCTGTTTCGTTGAAGATTGTCTAAGAGAGCTGTTTCATTGAGTAGTATCTAAAAGCGCAGTAAGACAAAATCCTTGGAGAAGGCCTCACTACCCCACAACACTACTCCACAACACTACCCCACAACACTACCCCCCACACCCCCCAACTTCCCACCCCTCCATCTGAACTCACTCCCAGCTGGACCAGGATCCTACAGACCCCACCTATTCTGGACTCTGATTCATCCTTCCAGACAGGTGTGCAGCAGCTGGACACCCTGATGAAGAAAGCAAAAGACACAACCACAACTGGTCCCCAACACACATACCATGTGTGTGTTTGTGTGTATATGTGTACATATGTGTATATGTATATGAGAGTACATGTGTGTA
Source organism: Arvicanthis niloticus (assembly GCF_011762505.2). Classification (NCBI taxonomy): domain Eukaryota; kingdom Metazoa; phylum Chordata; class Mammalia; order Rodentia; family Muridae; genus Arvicanthis; species Arvicanthis niloticus. Next base: position 28,695,326 of record NC_047676.1, read on the forward strand.
TATGTATGTGTATATATTGTATACCAGTATGTTCTTGTATGTGTATGTCTGTATGTATATGTTTGTGTATGTTTATGTATATATGGTATGTGTGTATGTGTGTTTGTACGTATACTTAATCAGTTCCATAGCTATATCAGTTTATGATATCACATCCCTTGCAATTTCTACTTTTTAATATGGACTTTTAAAAACTTACCCATAAAGTTCCCTGTAGTTTTCTTTATGGTTGAACTCATGATTAGTAAGTTGAAATTCCTGACAGTTTCTCTTGAACCATATTTAATTTTGACTATATAAAAATATTGAAGAAGCTTCTGTATTTGTAGGTGCTGAGCACTCTATGGGTCTGCTAAATAGATGCCATTTTAAATTTTTAACTTTTAAAATTAAAATCTGTAAAACTTGAGACCAGCGTGTGAATATTTTCACAAACACTGTTTTGCCCTCTTTCAGGGTACTTCCTTCAACAGTCATTTTGTTTTGTATTCAAGGTCTTTACTTCCTACACCCAACAGGCCTAGAACTCACCATCTAGATGCCCTTCTGCTTCTGGCTTCTGCCACCCAAGTGGCTGGGAGCACCCACGGTTACCTGCAGCCTTGACTGGCCTGGTGTTTGTTTACTGGTTGGCACCAAGGATCAAACCCAGGGTCTTGAACAGGACAGGCAAATACAGCAATTTGGTTTTTGTTTTCTGAAATAGAAACTCCTTCTAAAACATGGTCTTTTAACTATCCTTGTAAGTATTTAATCAAATGTAGACTTTACAAAATCATAGACCTTCCCAGTTTCAGTCTATTCCACAGTAGAATGTAAACTTTCCAGATTAAAAGTAAACTTCTTACCAATTGAGTTTTCCCACATGATGAGTTAATCACCATGTGAGCATCCATCACTTAACTGGTATGTTTCCTCCCTGCTTTTATATGGATAAATATTAGTCTCCTGTGTTCATGGGCTTTGTTCTTAATTATTGCAACTTACATGCTTTAAAAGCTAAGGAAGCTGACGAATGGTTTGGCCGGTCCTTTTCTTGTCTAATTTGACTAAGTGCTTTCAACTGATTTTAAACAAAATGCAACCAAAACAAAAGAGGTTTCTTGAACATAGTCTACATTTAGCGAATTTCCAAGTAATTAAAAAATCTCAAACATTTACAAGCTCTAATTAACAAAGAAAAATGTACACTGTCAGGCTGAAGATTTTGTTTGTGTTTTAACAACAGCTTCATCACCACAAAACATCCAACTACTTAAATCCACCCAAAAATATTTCTACCCAAAAGGCCCTGGATTCATCTCCACAACCACAAAGAAAATGTGAAAATGTGTGTGTGTGTGTGTGTGTATGTGTGTGAGATTTAACATCTAACAGTTTTATTTCAATAAGTAAAACTGTGCAGCAACTTGAGGACAATTCTCTGTGTGTGCCACACTCAATCCAAGTACATTTATAATCCATAGATGTCATGCTAGAACATAGGTCTGTGTGTGCATGTGTGTGTGGCATACCCATATGTGTGAGTACTCATCCATGTGTGTATGCATACAACTAGAAGACAGAGGGGGAAATCTCAGTTATTATTTTTTTATCCAGTACCATCTCCCTTTTTAAAACAGAGTTTCTCATTGGCCCAGTTAGCCTACCTGGTTAAGTAGGCAAAGCTGGTTGGCCAGAATGCACCAGAGCTTACCTATCCAGCAGTGCAATTGGTAAGCTCCAAGAACCCACCTCCCCTTATTTGTTTGTTTGTTTGTTTGTTTACTTGAGTTCTGAGAATCATACCCAGCTCATTATGCTTGTAAGGCAAACACTTTACCAACTGAGTTTTCTCTCCAGCCATAGCAGCACATATTTTTAAACACAGTACTATGTTCTACCAAAGTTTCTTTTCAAACTGTTACCAGCAACGTTCACGATTTCATTTTCAATGTTGAGTTTTTAATCAAATGTATCATGCTATTCACAATTATATCAGATGTCACTCCTCCAACAAGTACATTTTGGAAACTTAACTTTTGCATTCATAAAGTGTCAGGTGGAACAAAATTAATCTATGAACTGGCACAGACAGGATTGACTTCCTCATTGAAGATCCAGATGACTTTCATGTAAAACTGGAATTAGTTAACTGCAAAATTCTTCAGTGACTCGTGGAACCAACAGCTGGAGATTATTTTTACCAACCAAGGCTATTTAAAAAATGACTGAAATTAATTTAGAAAAACAGACAACTAAATGAAAAGTCACTTCAAAGCGTGATTGTGTAAACACACACGTTTGCACAGCTGCACATGACAAATTGTTTTCTTTGAACAAAATCCTCTTAAAATAACAACTAACTTTGAAGTAGGTGCTGGTGCTTCTTTGGCAAATGTATATCTTCTGCTTTTTATGTTAGTGACATCACCAAAATCCCCAGATGGACGACAAATGTCAACAAACACTTTGTGCAAAGACTTACTTCACTGCTGTCTTAGCGGCTTTCCACGACAGGAGCAAATAACTGAGATAAACAAAGTTACAAAGATGAAGAAGGGTTTATTTTGGCTCACAGCTTTGGAGATTTTACACCATGGTTGATTGACCTGATTGCTTCAGGCCTAAGACAAGGCAGTACATACTGGTGAGGAGCACTTGGTAGAGAGAAGCCACTTAACTCATAGCTTAGTATATAAAACAGAGGGAATGTTAGGTGAACACTTCCAGTGACTGAAGACACCCACACACATGCGTACACACTCTGCTCCATCTTCTAAAGATTCCATGACTCTCCTCCTAAGTGTCAAGCTGGTGATTAAGCCATTGGTGCATGGCCTTTTGGGAAAACACTCCAGGTCCACAACAGGACAATCATCAGCTATCTTGAGAAACTACATCCTAAAACTCACTGCTCACTTTCGGGGTTTTGGCTTTGTTTCATCATCATTGTTTTTGTTTGGGGTCTTGCTTTTCATTTAGCGTTACTGCTGCTGAAATTACTACACAAATTTTGAGTTACCAAGGAGCAAATAAAAACACCATTTGTCTTAGTAAGGGTTTTACTTCTGTGAACTGACACCATGACCAAGGCAAGTCTTAAAAAGAACACTTAATTGGGCTGGCTTACAATTTCAGAGGTTCAGTCCATGATCATCAAGGTGGGAGGAGGGCAGCAGCATCTAGGCAAGCATGATGCAGGCAGAGCTGAGAGTTCTACATCTTCATTTGAAGGCTGCTAGTAGAAGGTTTACTTCCAGGCAGCTAGAAGGAGGGTCTTAAGCCCACGCCCACAGTGACACACCTACTCCAACAAGGCCACACCTACTCCAACAAGGCCACACCTCCTAATAATGTCACTCCCTGGCCCAAGCATATACAAACCATCACATTATTATAGCAAAAAAAAAAAAAAAAAAAAAAAATACATAACTCCACGGAGTACATCTCTTTTTCTATATTGTTAGGCTCGTGAGTCCAGCACATACTTCACAGTCTAACCCCTCCCATATTTCTCACTGATGAATAATCTGAATCTCAAGGCTTTAGGAATCTTCCTGGCCATGGCCCAGCACACAACAAGGAATAACTGACTAGACAGAGAAAAGGTAAATAAAAAAAATAAAATCACTGTCAAAGAGAAAGAGTGAGCTGGGGTAATGAAAGCCTTTAATCCCATCACTAGACAAGCAGAGGTAGACCAGTCTAAATAGGGAGCTCCAGGAAAGCCAGTGCTCCATAAAAAGACCCTGTCTCAAAAGGAGAGAGAGAAGGAGTGAACTGTTAATGTTCACTCAAGATGCGGGTCCTCTAAAAATCTAACATCCTGCATGCTGTTTAAAATGTAGGGTCAAGTGTTTCACGGGTAGAGCTGGGAAGAAATTTGCACTTTATTGATTTTTTTTTGAGATGGCACAGTTTCTTATAAGTATGAATAGCCAGTATGTGTCAATTTAAGGTACATTTCAATGATAAAACAGACAGGGACATTATCACTGGTCCTTTTTCATACCTAACTACATCAGAGTAAAAATTCTATCCACACTGACACATGCTCATTGCATGTGACAATGACAGACTTGAAAGAAAAGAATACAGGACTGCTATATTAGTTTTCTGTGCATAAAATATAATTTCTCCATTCATAAAAAAGGGGTTAGTAACTCTAGATCTGTTTGGTATTTACAGGGACCAAAAGAGTTGATACATAGAAACATGGCTGAGTCAGAGGAATTGTATCAGGTTACATATTATAGTAATCATCACTGCGTTCAAGGGAGAACTGGCTACCAGAATTCCTTCAACAATTCCTCATTGTTGAAATTGCTAGAAATCAGCACACCTTCCAAATCCTCACCCATGATCACCGCTGTCAAGACATCCCATTTGACACTCCCGGGGCCTTCACAATTGAGCTTCTGCAGGGAATAATTTTATTGCTACAGCTTCAATGATCTGTTCTTTGGGCATCCATGTCTCATACTTAAAATCTAGACAAAGATGAAAAGAAAACCCAGAAGTGTTTCATGTGAGTTGTCTCTTGTCCACATCGCATTCCCAAGTCAGTTGCATTTCTGAAGGTCCAGCCAGGCTTTTCTCTCTTCCCCTTTTCACCTGACCTGCTTAGCTTAATCCATATCTCTGCTTTTTAAACACCATTTTTATTAATTATTGAAATCACTAGCTTTGGATCATTTGTTATGACACTAACAAGTATAGATTTGATAATTGTAGGTTTGAATTTCAGCACCAATGTTCACTAAATGCTTTGTACAACATTGATCTAATTCTGCTTCGTCTGTCAAACGGAACTCATAATGAATATTTTACACCATGGGAAAATGAAGACAGTTAAATGTTATAACTGGTATATTTTATAATATATAATTATATAAATAAAATATTGCTGTAAGATGTTGGTTTGGGCATATTGTTTATTATACAAATTCGATATTAACTTGTCAAATAGAACTGTTTATAACAATTGAAAACTGTCATGGTCTTTATCTATCATGATAAAAATGATTCCTTCACATTCCAACAAAGATATCTTTGGCAGGGATTGAGATTTAGCTCAGTTGGACAGAGTGTGTTTAACATGCATGAAGCAGAACATCATCCACAAAAAGGAGAAGGAAAGGCCTCCTTCCAGATAAGTAGGCTTATGAAAGGTTCAACACCCATGGATATACATGCAATCAATTGTAAAACTCTAACAGCATGGATGAAGTTAACTATATAGAAACTCAGCACAATTTAACTGGACTCCTTACACCCAGATCTTTTTGGTGCATGTTACTTTTGTGCTTCAAGTCCATGATATTCTTGTGCATGTCTACATCAGTGTGTCTTCCTCAAAAATCAAACTCCTGAGCAGAAAACATGTCTTCAGTTTAACACATTGAATAAACTCAAAGCATAGCATCAGGAGCTCGTGAAAGTCAGGAAGTGTTTCCCAATGGCAGTCTTCCTGGTAGTAACCAATGCTCATTAAATACCCTTAAGTATGGATGGTTAATAATGATGACAGCTAATGCACCAGTGAGGTTCTTACTGTGCCTGGCACTTTATGGTATCATCAGTCTTTTCAGTGTCTAAACCTATTTAATCCTTTAACAACCAGCAGACAACGCTGCTTTCATATTTCAAAGGAGAAACTGAGGGCCAGGAATGATATGTACTTAATACTTATCTGAGTGTCAGAGATGAGTTATAAACCCAGAGGTGGCAGCACTACCATGCTTTTGGTTCTAGCCCCAACTCTCTGCATGCAGAAGGCACTAAAGAATAATATATAGCAGTCTGTCTGGGTATCTGCATTCCCACAGTATACTCTTGAACAGAACTCACGGCTGAGAACATATCCCAAGATAACACACATCAAAGGCTGTATGAATCCTGCTCCATTTAAGAATGCTACTTGTTTCAGAATGAAAGGCAAAGCAGGCTTCCCACGTGACTCCTGCTTGCCAACGCAGCCGCGTGTTCTGCAGATCCGTCTTCCCTCCAGTAATACCATGTGTAGCTATGTGATGTCCTACATTTTCTCTCTCAAAGCCAATTTTCTCTCCCTACACACACACACACACACACACACACACACACACACACACACACTTCCCCTCCTTCTCTGGCCAGTGGGCTCTGGGAGCCTCAGGATGCCAGGCAGTGTGAAGGGCGGGCTGCCTTACACTTTATGTTTGGATAGTGGGGAACACAGCACTTAGGTTTCTCCCTCACTACACAGTCCGAAGCACCCACCCCAGATGTCCCATTCACTATTGTTCTGGAAGCCAGCCCGGGTCATCTTTCCCCTGCTCTACTTTGTTTGTTTTCAAAGCTCTTTCATCACAGCTTTTCCCTCTGGAACATGAGAAAGAGGGACAAAGGTGAAGAAGGAGTAACAGCCTCGTTTTTCCACATTCTCCTCAGTGCTGGTGGCCTACACATCTTGTACTGTGACACATCCCCAGCCCCAATCTGATATGACCTGACTGCCCCTCTTCCTGCTGCCCCCTGGGCCAGGTCTAACTGCCATGTGATTAGCTAGTCCAGCCCTACCCACCCCCTACGGCTTTGTTCCATTTCCCCTCCCTAAGCGTCTTTTCATCACTATTAAGCACTGATCACTACTGGGCAGGGTCCTTCTGCTAAGAGCCACAATCCATAATGGCTGCCAGGCTCTTCCTCAAAAAGCCTACTGGGTGGTCAATTCTTTAAGAGGTCAGCTCATATCTTCCCTCATCCAGAACCACAGTCATGCTCTAGTGGTCACTAAATGTCTCCACACACATCGATTTATCTATAGTCATTCAGGGAGAAATACGTCTTACTCTCTTAGAGACCATAGCTGTGGCTGCAGATGAGTACCTGGAGAAAAGACAGCTTCCGTGCAGAGAACTGAATACTCTCCAAGTTTATGTGCATCACGTCAAAGTACTCAGGGGCTGTGTATGGATCCCATGGATATCTACTGTAGGACCACAGACCACAAAAGCGTTATCCTTTCTGCCACAGAGGTCAGAACATGACGCTGTAGGTCTCTACCATGGCTCCTCAGTCTGAGCATCCACAGAACCTTATGTGAACCACTCTCGTCTCCCGCTCCTTTAATTATGTTTATAGCTCCCTTGTCCCACCACTACCCACCAGGGTGAAGCCGACATCTTGCTCATGTTTATAGTTAACTCCCTCTCTCCCACTTCACAGATGTCCCCCAATGTTTGCTGTGTAGAAATATATTGAGATAAAAAAGGATTGTATATATACATATACACATACATATATGCATATTTACATACATATATACATACACATCATATACATATATTGTGTGTGTGTGTGTGTGTGTGTGTGTGTGTGTGTGTGTGTGTGTGTTTACTAATACTTAAGCTTAGGTTCATTTACAAATGGGACTCCAAAAAAAAAATCTTCAAAATCTATCTACCCAGCATTGTTAAAAACAACAGACAAGGGGCTAGAGAGATGGCTCAGAGGTTAAGAGTACTGGCTGCTCTTCCAGAGGTCCAGAGTTCAATTCCCAGCAACCACACGGTGGCTGATAACCATCTATAATGAGATCTGGTGCCTCTTCTGCCCTGCAGGCATACATGTAAGCAATAATAAATAAATCTAAAAAAAAAAAAAAACAAACCAGACATTTTCTTCTCCTTCCCTTCCACTGGGTATAGTAAAAACTTCTATTACAACATTCCTCACGATGTGTCAATACAATGTTTTCTTTGTCCCATCTACATCTTTGAGGATGAGAGCTCAAGTTACTGGTGTCTGTGATACTTGTGTGCACATTTCTTGAATGAATGAAAATAGCACGTAAATAGTACACTAAACCGTAAGGCAGGACAGTGTTGGCTCTGTTTATCAGTGTCTTGGAGCTGTAGAACACCAGTGTTCATTGATACTTTAGAAGGAAAGCCCAGATCCCTCATTTTAAAGGGAGAAGCTAGAGAGGGCAATCAGCCTGCATGAGGTCACAGCCATGAACCAGAATTTAGACCTTTGGTCTTCTGGTTCTAAGTTGAGGGTTCTTATCCTTTTGAGAATTTGAGATAGGCAGGAAAGAAGATTTTAAAAATCTTTCAAAATGTCTCTCTTTTTCCATTAACCCAGGATCCTCTGAAATACACCCTCAAATTGTTACCCTCTTCAGGATTCGATGAGAACTAGGGAAACTTAGGGTTGAGATGAATGAGAACATTTTAATTGTACCCTGTTTTTTCCTCTCCTCTCAGCACTTGCCTCCACTTGGACTGTAGCTTCACCTGATAGCAGTTTTATTATGAATGACTTTCACTGCTAGGATCTTTAGTGGTGAAATTTCCACCCAATATAGATTACTAAAATCATGAAAGCATTCAAGCAAATTGTAGTGTGGCTATACAATGGCATAGGTTGTACATAACAGCTATTCAAAAGCTCATTAAGATTGTATTTTGAAGACGAAATAATGAAGACAAAAATATTAACTAACATTTAATGAATATTTACCATATGCCAATCACTATATAGGGGTTCTCTCTCTCTCTCTCTCTCTCTCTCTCTCTCTCTCTCTCTCTCTCTGTGTGTGTGTGTGTGTGTGTGTGTGTGTATGTGTGTGTGTGTGTATAAGCATATATTATCTTAGCCCTGATAGACCTAGAAAAGGAGGTATGACTATACTCTCCATTTTGCATATGAGAACAGTGAAGCCAAGAGAAGCTGAGAAATTCACCCAAAATAATTCAAATAAAGGGGAAATTCGGAACTCTGAGAAAATACTTCTATTATAATGTTAAGTTTTTAAAAATTAGTTATTATTCCAACTATCTGTTCTACTCAAAGGCAATACCAATTTAAGATATGTGTTCACAGACACTAGAAACAGGCATAGCTTTTGTTTTTCTAAGAATACTCAATATTTTTCAGAATTCTATGATGGACAGATGGTCTTCTTGTTTTATTTGCTTCTTTTGTTAGTTTATTCATTTAAAGACACAACTAAAGCTTTTTAAAAAGCTATTTATCTTGCCCTACCAGAATTTTAAAAGGGAAAGAGGTTTGTTTTAGTCCATTTTTGGCTGTCACTGAATACCAAAGGCCAAGTCATCTGTAGAGAATAGAGGTTTGTTCAGCTCATAGTTTCAGAGCCTGGGAAATCCAAGCAGTATTGCCTGGCAGCTGGTGAGAGTCTTCTTGCCACACCACAGCATGGCGGACGGTGTCACATGACAAGACAGAGCAAGCACGCCAACTCCAGTCTTTCCCCATGTGATGGCTATTCTGCTTGTCAACTTGATTACATCTGGAATGAACTACAATCCAGAAATGGAGGACACACCTGTGATCCAGATCTTGAAGCTAGAAGACTCAGGCTTCTGACCTAGATCTTGACATGGAAATATTGAGGCATAGTGGCCATGAAAAGCTTAGGTCCAGGCAAGGTAGTACAAGGAGAAGGAGGCAAGCAGATGTCTGAGTTCAAAGCCAGCCTGGGACAGAGCAAGCTCCAATTTCAGACATGGAGGTGCACACCTTTCATCTGGGCATTGGAAGAAGGAAGACTCACTCTTCTTTGCCTGCTTGCACTTACTTGCCAGCACATTTGTTGGAACCTACTTCTTCAGGATTCTAGCTTATACAGAAGGCCAACTGAATGAACTAGCCTTGTAGGACTGAGAAACTACTAGATTATTAGACTTCCCATTCACAGCTGCTCATTGTTGGGTTAGTTGGACTGCAGACTTGACTTGTTATAACAAATTCCCTTAATGTATAGAGACATTCCAGAAGTTCTGTGACTCTAAAGAACCCTGACTAATTTACTCCTTTTCTCATCAGCCCATACTGCCAATCTACCCTGTCTAATCTTAATTACCTCCCAAAGGCCCCGACTCTAAATCCATGAACTTGGTGATCCATTTGGTTTGATATAAACTGTTCCCCCACAGGCTCATGTGCTTGGATGTTTAGTCCCTGGGTGGTAACACTGTCTGTGTAGGTCATAGCACCTTTAGGAAGTAAAATCATCTTGCCGGAGGAGGAAGGTCGCTGAGAGTTGACCTTGATGACCTTTGCTTGGGTTAGGTGGACTGCAGACTGAGTTGTTACAACAAATTCCCTTAATGTACAGAACATTCCATAAGTTATCTGTTTTATTTTAACTATTGTGTCTGTATAGTGTGTGAGTGTGACCCACATCCTGCATATGATAGCCAGGGAAGAGCTCTGTGTAGTCAAATCTTTCCTTCCACATTTGTCTGACTTCCAGGGGTTGAATTTAAGTCATCATGTTTTAGATCACAGCAAGCATGTCACCTACAGTGCCTTCTCTCAAGTGCCACCTTGAACTTTTATGCCCAAATCCACTTCCTGTTCATGTTTCTAACCTTTCTCATCTGATGCCACACATTTCCTGACATAGAATGAATCCCTGAAACTGGAAGCCAGAATGAACTCTTCTTTCCTGAAATGTATTCCTCTCTGGCATTTTGTTACTGCAATAAGAAAATTACTAAGCCCAGAATGAGATTTGAGAAGATATTCAAGCCACCCCAGTGAACACATTAAAAAAAAAAAAATAAGGAGGTGATGGAAGCTCCAGCCAGGAAACAGAAACAGGGATCCTGATGCTCAGCTCACTTTTTTCTTCTTGTTCAGTCTTGGTTCCTAGCCCACGTTCACAGTTTATCTTCTTCATCAACTAAACCTTTCAGGAAACACCCTCACACATATCCAGAAGTGTGTGTTTCCATGGTGATTCTGAATCCTATCAAGCTGACAATGAAGAGAAATCACAGAGGCAAACAACTGTGCCAGGTCTGGGTTTTGAGGTTTGCTTCTCACAGGACTTTTAGTCCTCAGTATTTGCCATCTCAGTAAGGTTTTGTTCTCTTTATATATCTCAGCAGGGAAGGCTGGCCAAAAAAAAAAAAAAAGCTAAAAGTCCATGTCCTCTCATGGAAAACTCTGGAAAGAAATATTCCTGGGCTGCTTGGCAACTAAACTCTGTCATCAGAAACCTTGACTCTTCTCTCTTTGTTCACCTTCATCATCAGCTTCTGACTCCAAAATTCCACCTGGCCTGAGGTGGAATCTACAGTTCTAGACTTCAAGTGCATCTTTCAGCCTCACATCAGAAAGAAGCAAGAGAGAACTATGAAGACCAGTTCTCTCTTTAAAAAGTCTTTTAATGGTGGCTTATGCCTGGGTTCCAACGCTTGAGGGGCTGTGCCAGCAGGATCAACTTAAGTCCAATGGCAGTAGAGGCTGCATAGTGTGTTATAGGACAGTTTGAGAGTGCATACATAAACACAGAATACCATAGACACAGTCTCCCACACATTCACAGACCATAACCCCAAAACAAATAAATAAATTCTTTTTCAAGAAGTTCCACACAACCACTCAATTTAGATTTTCTTAAAACCTCATTGTATAACCAAACCAAGATGTAAGGAAGGCAGGAGTCATAGTCTGTAGTCTAACTGGTTAATCCCCACCTAAACTTGTACATTTATTTCCTACTGCAGAAACACATGTTCATCCGTGCTCTATTTACAGTAGTTAAAACGTAGGAAGAGCCTCTGTCTCTCAACTGTTGACTAGGTAATAAAAATGTGGTGTCTATGTACAATTAAATTTTACTCAGCTGTAAGGAAAAATGAAATTACAAATTTTGCAGGTAAATAGATGGATCTGGAAAGCATTGTACGCAATGAAGCAAGCCAGACCTAGAGAAACAAACACCACATGTTCTCATTCATGTGGGCCTTAGAATTAAGTGTTTGTATATTTGTACGATTAGCCTGGAATGTCTGTAAACTATAAGAAACTAGAAAGGAACTGTTGATGAGAAGGAAGAAAGATCTTAAGGGCAGGTAGTAGAACACAGGTATGTAAGAAAAAGCAGAAAATAAGAGGGGAATGGGTTGAGTGGGGAGGGTTAAGGGAGTTACAACAACTAACTCTAGGGATGTTTGAAAAACTCATATGGGAACCTTCTGTTTATAACATATACAGATAGAAACATATAGCTACATAAGAACTTTAATTGTAGCTAATCTATACAGAGGATAAATTCCATATGTTATCAGATTAAAAAAAAAAAAAAAAAGCCCTGTGTCCAACTCTCCTAGAGTTTTTGAATAGGGATGTCCAGGAGAGCTTCCCCCGCCCCCCATCAATAAAAGACAAGCTATTCCTATTTCTCTTGGTTTCAGAACTTGGTGGTAAGACCTTATTGTTGAAGATACTGTGGTCATAGGACATAGAGAAATCAAGCTAAAACTGACCAGGAAGTTTCCTCCTTGTTGGTCAGCTTCCATGGTACTGAAAGGCACTAAGTAGGCTGCTTGAGGGCAAAAAATCATCAATAGTCTTCCTCAGCTGTGAAGTACAAGAGTGAGAAGCACAGAGACATGTGCTCATGGGTATAACTGTTGCATGAATGCTATGGAGGCAACAAACTGCTTTCTCGTTGGATTTAACATTCACCCCACAGAGGAAATGCATACCTGGTACTGTAAACCTGTCTAAGAATCGATGGTTGTGGAGTTCACGGGTGTCGGGGGTGAACTTACTACTATTGTTCTACTAATCAGACATGGCATCCAGCTGCCTTCGAAATCCATATTCCTATCTATTTAGATTAATGCTGCCCTCACATTCATCAGTGATGTTCCTCTGTGTGGTGGACAATGGTCAGTAGAGGAACTCATACATCACTGATCAAATGTTGCGGCCCTCTCCACTCCACGCTTGGCGGCCACTGTATCCCGGCCCAAGCTGCCGCTCCGGTCCGAGGGTCGGGGTTCAGCAAGAGAGAGAGTGAGGACAGACTCGAAGAATGGAGACCAGACAGAGTGTGATTCAATCCCGTTTATTCTTCAGTCTCTCTTCCTAGTCCAAGTCCCAAGTCTAGCTGTACTCTCTAAAGAGTCTCCCTAAAGAGTATATCTCTCTGCTGTCTGCCTCTGCCTTTTATATGTCTCACTTCTAAGCCATGCCTTTAAGTTACACCTTTAATCATGCCCTTAGGTCTTGTCTCTAAATCTGATCTCTAGGTCACACTCTTAAGTCACACACCTTTAATCTCACACACCCAGGGGAAAATCCTGGGTATCTAAAGCAAGAAGTTATCAGAGTGTGCTCAGCTGTTGTAGGCTATTGTAATACAAGTCTCATGTCAGGGTATATGGCTCAAGATGGCTGCAAAGCTGATAGCCTCTTTCTGCTAAAAGTCGGCCCCCAACAATCAAAACTACAGGAAATAAGTGTTAGTGGAGTTTTCAGTCAAGTCAACATCCATAGCCTGCTCCAAGGATCAGGGACCATCAGAGAAAGTGCAGAAAGATTGTAATGGACAGATGTTGGGGAAAACTAGAGCAAAGCAATGTCTTCTGGATACAACAGGACCACTGTACTCAAAACCTCATAGCAGCCGTGGTTACCAGCACAAGACCTGCAGATCAAACCGTTCAACTTTCCACCATGGAGTGGGAAGGGCTTCATGATGAGCCCCCAGGCCAAGTGAGGATCTATTTACAGCTGACCATGTAAGGGAGAAGGGGAGTCAGTTTTCTTTAAGAAAGGCTTTACAACTTGTCTAAGACCACACAGCCAGTAAGTAAAGGAGTTAGACTACTGTCAAGTTGATTTAGAGGCTAAACTGTTAATGACTTCCTGTATCTTTGTTTTGTTCCATAGCCAAAATAGACATAGCATATTTAAGCTTGTAAAGTATCTTCACAAACTCTGGGAGTTGTAACATGCTCAATAACCATTCGCTGAATGAATGCTTGGTTGGTCTTACATTAGAAAAAATTGTTTTGTTTTGTTTTGTTTGCTTTTTGGTTCCTAACTTCAGCATGGTGCAATTGCTTCTCTCCACCCAGAAGTACAGTAGCCCTATTTCATGCAGAACACACTCTTCTAGTTGCTTAATAACTGGCAAATTTATCACCAGAGAATACCATATATGCAAGCACTCACTGTCTGTGTTTCTATCCATCCTAAAACACAATCAGCAGAGAAGCGTGTACAAGCAATGACTGAGAAAAGTCTGTAACCTGTTGTAGGCATCTGTATTTATTTACACAGCTGTACTTTCCCTTGTTCAAGCAGAAGACTGTGGCCCAGAAACCAGAGATGGAAATAAAATTAGGGGGCTTTTTGAAGACTGCTGTGCTGGATCCTGCAGCCTGGGCGCTCAGCAGGGATGTGGGGTCCAGGGGCTTTCAAAGTCTTCCTTTGTGTTAAGGGTACTGGTACAAATGAATAGTGCTAAGGCTTTTGGGCTGTGGGAGAGGTTATTATAAAGTTCTGATGTCCTGCTGTGAGGACTCAATGTGTTCCTATCCTTAGGGCTCTTATCTGGAGCACCCAGATAGAAAGGGGATAGAGTAGTCTGCCTGAACTGTTTGAGGGTTGCCTTCAGACTTCCCCTGGGAAAACCTAGCTGCAAACACAAATCAAGAGGAAGTTGAAGAAGTTTTTTTTAAAGGGGTCGTCAAACAGCCAGGCTTTATTTCTTCAAGTAGGGAGACAAAAAGAAGAAATTGGAGCCAACTTTCCTTCTAATTAAGTTCCCCAGACCTCCAAAAAAAACACAACACAGATGCGTGAGGAGCTCGAACAGGCTCTTTCAGTTGAGAGCACTTGACCCAGTCACAAATAGAGAGTGATTTTTGAAACCGAAAATTTTAAAACAAAACACACAGAGAAAGACAATTTAAAAAAAATGATGTAACTCTTCAGAAAGTTAAGTAATAAAGCTTAATTCTTTTTCTCATCAGTAAAATCAAAATAAATCCATTCTTCTTCAGCCTCCTGCTAATATATAGTTAAAATCAATTCATCCTATTGTCTGCCACAAAACATAAATCAGGGGACAATGTCTAAGCCATGTTTTAGGACAAGGTACAGAGGTATGAAGGATTGACCACCCAGAGGAGTGGATGTGTTAGGAGGAGCCAGCCTTGCTGGTCAATTAGGTCGCAGCCAAATCCCATGGGAGAGGAGAGTGGGTGGGAATTGGGTGATAACTCCTGAATCTTAGTTTCAGGTTCATCAAACCACAGTAACATTAGGTTTTTTTTTTTTTTTCTTTCAGACTTGGGGTCCATATTTATAACCTCATGAATAACTTCACGAGGATGAAGGGAGCACTATGTGGCCAGCACCGTTATCACTCAGATACTCAGATCATAGACTGGATTCCAAGAAAGACAAATGATGCCGTTTTGAGACATGGGCCAGGGCCAGCGTAAGAGTCGAACTCTTAGGGAAAAGTAAGCATTCGATGTCTCTGATATTGTAACAATCATTATTTGTAAATCTCTTCAAGGAAGAAAAAACAATGTAAACTGATGACTGTATGTTTATTATGCAACCTTGGAAATCATTACCAAATATTAGAATACATCAGCTAATTATAAATACAAACTTATTTTTGAAATCTATTTTTGAGTTTATGTATGTATGCATGTAAGTGTACCAGTACATACGTCTGTGTGCACATATGGAAGCCATAAGGTGTCGCTGTCTACCATTCTCCAGGTATTCCTCTGAGGCAGGGTCTCATCCTGAACCTAGGACCCACATTTTCTCATCTCAGTCCAAATCCAGCAAATCCCACTGTAATCCTGTTTCTACCCACAGAGCTGGGGTTACAGGTGCTTGTGAAGTTACAGGTGTTTGTGGGGTCACAAGTGCTTGTGGGGTTACAGGTGCTTGTGGGATCACAGGTGCTTGTGGGGTCACAGGTGTCTGTGGGAAAGTCCAACTTGTTATGTTGGTTCTGGAATCTAAATTGTAATCTTCATTATTGCAAAGCAAATGCTCTTTACCAATGAGTCATCTCTCTAGTCCAATTGTTCACATTAAATAGTAATAATAATAACAGTAATAATAATAATAATAATAATAATAATAATAATAATAATAATAATGCAAGAATAGCCAAGACAGTTGTAAAGAACAGAACATTAAGGTCTTTACATTATAAAGCTATAAAGATGAAAACTATATTAGTATTCATGCAGCAAATATGCAAACAGACCAGTGGGTTAGATTAGAAAGTCCATCAATAAACCACCTATATATTATAGAAATGTACTAATTATAAGCATGGCGTGTAAATCAGTAGAAAAAGTGAAGCCTGTTTATTAAACTGTGTTAGATAAGCCACCTAGAAAAAATTAGTTGTAGTCATACTTTATTCTTTATGGCAAGATAATTCCAGTTATGGTAAACACTTAAGTTTAAAAAAATGAAGTATTAATACCCAAAGATAAAAGCCTTTGATTTGTTTTTATAAAGGATTAGAAAAGCGTTTTTAGAGGACAATAAAAATTCTCAGAAATCATAAAATTAAAGATTGATCACTTCACCTACATAAAAATGAAAACTAAGAATAACAAAACCCACAGAATCACAATAAAATCAACTGACAGATTGAGTACACATTAGAAACTAATCACAGATGAAACACAAACATTTCTTATTACATGAACCCTCTAAAACCAAGATCAATAGCTCAAGAGATAAACACACAGAAGACATATCACAGACAAGTGTCCACAGAGTCGGAAGGCTGTGCATGCTGCCTGTGGGAAAAGCCATCAACAACTTCCCAGCTGTGAACTGTGTGGTACAACACCCACATACCAGACAAGCTGTGCCCACCAGTGCATAGTGCCATGGCTATTCAGGGAGAGGTTGTAACTAACTGCTTTCTGATTGGATGTGAGGCCCATTCCACAGGAGAGAATTGATGCCTGGTATTATGGACCTGGTTCAAATCTTATGGCTGAGAAGGATCTACTATTAAAGTTCCATAAACTTGACATGCAATCCAATGGCCTCCTAATGTCTACATAGACTATAACCATAGAAGAGTGCTGCTCTCTGCCTTGATCAGGTGAGCTTCTTTTTGCAGTGGGTGAGATTAATTAAGGGATTCCCAACAGATCAAAGGGCTGAGAATAAATGACTATTGAGTGCTGAACCCTAAATCACCTACATCGAGGACACATCTGTATCACCTCTGCCAAGGATCAGAGAATATCATTGTCTTAGTTACTTTTCTATTGCTGTGACAAAACACCATGACCAAGGAAATGTATAGGGGAAAAAAAGCATTTAATGGGACATGCAGTTTCAGAGGGTGAGTCCATGACCATCATGACAACTGGCAAGCAGGCATGGCATTGAAGCAGTAGCTGAGAGCCTATGTCTGACTCAGAAGCATGAGACAGAGAGAACGCTAACTGGGAATGACCTGGGCTTCTGAAACTTCAAAACCTGCCTCCCGGTGACACACCTCTTCCCACAAAGCCACACCTCCTAACCCTTCCCAAATAATTCCACCAACTAGAGAACCAAATATTCAAACTCATAAGCCTATGGGAGCCATTCTCAATCAAATCACCACAATCACAGAAAAGCGGAAAAAAATTTAAAGCCAGAGGATGAAGAGAGGTGTATGAGATTCTATGTTCTGCATATGATACTGCTGTTGTGACTCTGAGCACACAGCTGCTGTGACTATGTACACAGACCTGCAGAAGACTTTTGTCATGGCTGGAAGAGGGGCTTTCGAAGCTCACCTCTCCCTAAGAAGCTACTGGCAGCTATTGGTTGGGAAGGGAGTCATTTTCTTCAGCGCTGCACCCAGTGCTCCAGCAAATAGATTCCCATTAATCCTCAGATAAACAACCCTAATTAAAATCAGCAAGATATGTGTGCACACACACACACACGGGCATACATACTAAAGTAGGGGAGGGACCAGTGTCTGAAGGAAAGAGAAGGGAAACAGAGTGAAGTGGAGAGTAAGAAGACTGCAACATATTGTATACATGAATGAACTGTTAAAAATAACTTTAAAACAAGATACAGCACAGAATAGCTTCTGAAGCTATCGACACTGCTTCATCAGAAAGACAAGTAAATAAAACTCAACCTACACAAAATAACTCACAGAGGAAACAGCAGTATCAATGTATTATTTTAGGAGTATAAATCAGTAACTTCTACTGAGAATAATTGGACTACAGCAGTCAAACTTTTCATGTGCACACAAAATTCCCCTCCTCCAGCTGCCTCCTGGTAATGTGTTTGAGTGTGTCCAAAACAACATAAGCTACATGTACATTGTTGTCTACAGCAACGTACATAATAGAAAAAGACTGGAATCATCTGAATGTCTTAATTAGGGTTTCTATTGCTGTAAAGACACACCAGGACCATGGCAACTCTTATCAATAGCTAGCTTACAATCCAGAGGTTTAGTGCATTATTGTCATGGCATGAAACATGGCAGCATGCAGGCAGACATGGTGCTGAGAGTTCTATATCTGTATCCAAAGGCAGCAGCCTCTATGCCTAGACTGAGCTTCTGGAAGCTCCTCCCCCAGTGACACACTTCCTCTGACAAAGGCACACCCACTCCAAGGCCACACCTCCTAATAGTGCCCCTCCCTAGGGACCTATGGTGGCCATTTTTATTCAAATCACTACAGGAGTGGATTACTTAATGATAGCTATTACTTAGCATCTGACATATGTAAGCAGTTCTCATGTGTGTTGTTCACTGATATACCAAAGGTGAGAGAAGTGTTTCACGCCTGGTACAATCTCAATAAATACTTACTCAGAAAAGGTTGTTCTCAGCATAAATAAAAAAAAAATACAGAATCTTTTCAAATATAGAGATGAGATGATCTTCAAATATTAATACGGAAAAACAGAAATATGAAAAAAAACATGTAAATATAAAAATATATATGATACGATATAATGTAATATTAGTGTATGATGTATATATGTTTTTCTTTTTTTTTTGTATATAAAATGCCTGCACTAAAATACAAAATAAATAAATGACATATGATGCTTCCAGAGAGGGAACTGAAGAGTTAGTGCTGAGGTTAGGTGTGTAGCAATATAGAAACATTTCAATACATAACAATGTGTCATTGAATCTTGACTCACACAAATATGTCTATTCACTAAACATAAAAATATAAATGATGGGCTGGAGAGATGGCTCAGTGGTTAAGAGCACTGACTGCTCTCCCAGAGGTCCTGAATTCAATTGCCAGCAACCACATGGTGGCTCACAACCATCTGTAATGGGATCTGATGCCCTCTCCTGGTGTGTCTGAAGACAGCAACAGTGTACTCATACACATAAAAGAATAAATAAATCTAAATCATTATATATACATATATATGACATTTGAAATGTACATAAAGAAAATATCCAATAAAAAAGAAAAAATATAAATGGCTGTCTCTATCATATTGATGGTTGTATGTGTCTATTTAAAGTCAAGGTTTACCTAACTATACATATTAACAGTATGTAAATTATACTATAAAGATTTTTTTAAATAAAATAGGGTGAGTTAGAAAAAGATTAATCAATGGAACATTTTGCTACCATTTTAGGAAACAAACAGAAAGTTGGTTTCTAGATGGGCAGTGGTGGTACACACCTTTAATCCCAGCACTTGGGAGGCAGAGGCAGACAGATTTCTGAGTTCAAGGTCAGCGTGGTCTACAGAGTGAGTGAGTTCCAGGACAGCCAGGGCTACACAGAGAAACCCTGTCTCAAAAAAAAAACAAGAAAAAAAAATTGGTTTCTTACATTACAACAAATTCCAATTAGATTAACATGCTGCATGAAAAACAAAAGCCCTGTTAAAATGTTGGAAGAAGCAGGGTAGTGGTGGTGCATGTCCTTCATCCCAGCACCTGGGAGGCAGAGGCAGGGGCATCTCTGTGAGTTCAAGACTAACCTGGTCTACACAATGAGTTCCAGGACAGCCAGGAAAACCCTGTCTCAAAATACAAACAAACAAACAACAACAGCAAAATGTTGGAAGAAGCTGGACCAGTAGCTAGTGCTCCACTTTGGAAACAGAGGCAGAACAATTACCTCAAGTACAAAGCCAGTTCCTCATCAACCAAAGCAAAATAGGAAACAGGGTTTCAAAAAACAAAAATAAAATGGCCTTTAATCTTAGCACTCAGGAGGCAGAGGTAGGCAGATCTCTGTGAGTTCTAGGCCAGCCAGATCTACAGAGTGAGTTCCAGGACAGCCAGGGCTACACAAAGAAACGGTCTCACAACCAACCAAATAAATAAACAAATAAAAAAGTTGAAAGAAAATATTGGCAAGTAGTACAGTATATTTTTATAATTTCTGAATGGAGGAAACCTTGCCAAGAAATACTCAAACCCTGGAAGCTGTAGAGAAACAAGAAAGAACGAAAGATTTGCCATCCAACTGAAAGGTCCGGGACTCCCCAGAAAGGAGGTCCACTTAAGTCACAGGATAGCACGCACCCAAAGGACACACGAGAGACCGTCTTGCTGTAAAGCACATGAGGTGGTTTATTAAATCAGAGCTCTGGACCAGCCCATATCCCCATATCTCACATAGGGGATAGAGGGACTGACCTCGTGGCTCAGTGGTCTAGCGCTTATATAAGGGCGGGGTGGGGAAAAAGCGAACTTTCACGCGGGTGCACAGGATTGGTTGTTTTACTTTTTTTTTTTTTTTGAACACTAGTAGGCCGTACCATGGGGCAGGGTGTAGTTCCTCTCTTGGCCAGTCAGTTTCTGGGATGTTCTTAACAGGCCTTTGTCCTGTAACTCCCCCTCCTCTGTAACTAATTAGATGGACCCAAACCTGCTGGCAGGTGCTTTTCTGCCCAAGGTCTAAGGCGAAAAAATTTACACATATTTCATAAAATGGCCTTTATAATTTTTCACTCTACACAACAAATCAAAGTTCTGACAGGGTGGCGGGGGGGGGGGGGGACCTCATCAATCAAGCTGATGTCCTTGACAGTATTGCTTGTACCATATCAATACTAATGAGACATCTTCAGACACATGAAATATAAGTTTATAATCAGCAAGGTCCTCAGCTTCTCTGCTGCATTTCACCTATGGACACCGATGAAATCCCCTCTCACCTCATAATGAAATGCATATTAGCATAAAACCAAATTCAAAAGAGCACTGAGGGACCCACTCTCTTTCCAATACATGTGTGTATTTGTACTTTTTTTTTTTTTTCGAGACAGGGTTTCTCTGTGTAGCCCTGGCTGTCCTGGAACTCACTCTGTAGACCAGGCTGGCCTCGAACTCAGAAATCCGCCTGCCTCTGCCTCCCGAGTGCTGGGATTAAAGGTGTGTGCCACCACTGCCTGGCTTAAATTGTATTTTAATTGTGTGTATTTGTATGTGGTGTACACGTGGGTGGGTGTGCATGTGAGTGTCCCAGAAAGATAGCAGCATCAAATCCCCTAGAACTGAAGTTATAGCTGTATTTGAGTCACTTGGTGGGAATGCTAGGAACAAACCAAGCTTAGGTTTTCTGGAAGAGCAACAAGTGCTTCTAAGCAAGATGCCATCTCTCCAGCCCAATGCTGTGTTGTAACCCAATAAATAGAGATAGCACCAAGTCTAAGAAGTACTCAGAAGCAGTGGTGAGCCTGAAAGACCTTGGAAATACCTGGAATAATTGAGAGATAATGTGAAGATAGCTGTGGTTTTCAGTCAGGACAAAAATCCAGAAACCGTTGTGATCCCCTTCCTCTGTCCATCAAGAAAGGAACTTGCTGGATTTCATTAAAAGGTTCATAGATAAACACCCAACGCCTTTCCCACCCAAGTTCACAAACCCACGTGTTCTAGCTGTACCATTTGGAAAGTTTCTGCGATACCAACGTTCCAGCGAAAGATATTAACATAAATCTGGAAAAAACCAGGGATGGCAAATTGCAAAACAACGCAAACTGCAAACAACTTATTATCAACCAAGTTGCTTAAAGTTTAGATAAAAAAACAAAATCCTCTAGGCATCGGCTTATCTCTCAAATA
Source organism: Arvicanthis niloticus (assembly GCF_011762505.2). NCBI lineage: Eukaryota > Metazoa > Chordata > Mammalia > Rodentia > Muridae > Arvicanthis > Arvicanthis niloticus. The sequence continues at coordinate 28,717,205 of NC_047676.1, forward strand.
CAGGACTCCAGAGCTTTAGCCCTGCAGTCCCTCGAATGTGGCATCACATGACCAAAGACCCTAAACAATGGGCGGCACCGTGAATGAACACAGTATCTCCAACCACTGCTTTGAGGAAACAACTCAAAGAAGGTCTGGGTGGTGCGATTACACTCTTATCAGGTATGTTTTTTAAATCCTGGAGAGATATGAAATTAAATACAAGCCTGTCTGAAACCAAACTTAGTACACTCTTTTGTTGTTCCGAGCTTGGGAAGCATCTGAGACTTTTGGCATTTTAAATTCTTTTACAGTTAATATAATCGGCATTTTAGACCCCAAGTCAGCTCTTTCCTACCTGATGTCGCTGTCCTCTTCCTCTGCCTCTGTAATTTTCCCCATTTGTAGACCCAGGCAAGGACCCAGCCTCAGATTATCTTTTCTTTGGCAACGTTTGCATTCCATTAAACCTCTATGGATATGCTGATAACCCAAATCTAATCTCTAACCAAGCCTCTCCCCTGAATTCTTTTTTCTCTGACTACAGTCTACCCAACTTCCCTGTTTGATTGCCTTGTTTGAACTTCCTGGCCACACCTGGCATAACCGGCTCTCTGTCTTCCCGAATCCATCAGACTGGATTCCCCCGTGTTGCTCAGGCCAGAAATGCTTTGATATCATTCTTTCAGAGCCAATAAATGCTTAAGACAATTTGGCCTCAAAGTGAAGCCGAATAACAGAGATCCAACAGGGTATTATCCCAGTTTTTGTAGTTTCCTGGTAAACTTGCACACGCAATAACTCCATTTCACTTCCTGGTCTTTCCATTTATAAACTGTCTCAAATGCCAGACATTCTCGTGCTTTCTTGGCACATCTACGCAGAACTTCAAATTCCATGCGAGTGACAAGTCCCAGATGTAGAGTACCAAGTCTCTCTAGAATGTCATTGCCACCTGGACGGCTCCATCTGGAGATGTAAGAGGACCCAAAACAGGGACGCCCGCAATCCAAGCTCTCTGCTTCTGTTCATTTTCGGTTCAAGCCGGGCCTCAAACCTCAACTTCACCGTTAGAATGTCTTCTTTATATCCATTGTCCAATGCAGAGGCAATGAATTCTGTCCAGCTAGAGTGTCACACACTGAGGACTTGAAGATCTGTGACGGGGTTTGGTTTGGTTTTCTGTTCCTAAGCGGCTACGTGAAATGCTTACGGCGGCTCCGGGTCTGCAGGATTGACTTTTGTAATTGTTTGGGATTCTGTTTATCTGTGGGTTTTGTTGTTGTTTTTAGATTTTGGAAATGGCATCGTGGGTTTTTTTTGTTTGTTTGTTTTTGTTGTTTTGTTTTGTTTTGTTTTGTTTTGTTTGCAGACCTGGTTAACCTAAAACTTGCTAAGCTGGCCATGCTGGCCTTGAACTTGTGGGAATCCTCTTGCCTCTGCCTCCCAAGTACCACCACCGCTATGCCCCTAGGTGAATGGTTTCTTGTTAGAGTCAGTTCTGGAAGGAGTGGAATTTGCCTGGAAAAGACAAGCAGTAGGGAAGTGCCCTCTACAGATCTTCTTTCCATCTTCCAATCCATACAAGTTAAGAGCAAGCCCCAGACTAGGACCACAGGATACTATTTTTAATCATTAAAATTTCTCGAAAAGAAGCAGGAGAAAGAGCCATGGAGGAATCTGAAACCAGATAGAAGGGGAAAAAAACAACAACAACAAAAAAACCAAAACTTTAAATCCAAATAGACACAAGCCCAAGCAACTATCTCTCTAAAAGGGGAGACTGTATTCATGTGTCCAGGACATGTGGGGTGAGCTTATTTTAAATCAAGTATTAGATCTAAAACACATCGAAGGTAACAAAAAACACTGTTCTAGATGTAGTCTTTTCTGCCTGAGTCTGAAATGTTAGTGATTGCTACACCTTGATAAGTCTACCATTCTCAAGACAGGGCTTCTTCTAATGGAACAGGAAAGAACAAAACAAACAAACAAACAACAAAAAACCAAGGCTCTGACCAAAGCCTGGATAGAAAGGGGTGGAAGACAGGAGACATCCTGGTGTCCGGGGCTGAAGTATCCCCATCTGCTGTCTAACACTGTTCCTTTGTTCCTCCTTGAGGCTGGACAGTTCTTGGACGTTGGCTGCTGTAGTGGCAAATACCGGGCAAAGACTAGAGCTTTCTACAGTGTGCAAACCTCAGTGCAAACCTGCCCTTGACCCCTAATGCTACAACTGCTTACTGGGAAAATAAAGTATAGTTGCTTTATTTGTTTCTTTCCTCCTTGTACTCTCATACATAGTATAGTCTCCCCTCCCCCCACCTAATCCTCCCCTCCTCTTCTCTTCTCTTCTCTCTCTCTCTCTCTCTCTCTCTCTCTCTCTCTCTCTCTCTCTCTCTTTCTGTCTCTCTCCCTCCCTCCTTCCCTGTTTCTCTTTCTCTCTCTCCCCCACACCTCTCTTTGTCTCTCTCCCTCCCTCCTTCCCTCTGTTTCTCTTTCTCTCCCCCACACCTCTCTCTTTGTCTCTTTCCCCCTCTCCCACCCCATCCATATATCACACACCCTTTCTCTCTTCTTTAGATATGCAAACAGAAAAACAGAGCACCTTAAAAGCCTTCTTGAGGGGCAGTGGTGGCTCACACCTTTAATCCCAACACTTGGGAGGCAGAGGGAGGCGGGATTTCTGAGTTTGAGATCAGCCTGGTCTACAGCGTGAGTTCCAGGACTTGCTCCTGACATTTTCCCCTCATCGGAAATTCCTTTTCTCACTGTTCCTGACTATGAAAAACATTCCCACCTACTGAGTCTCCTCTGACATGCTGCCTTTTCTATAAAACCCCTTTTCCCCTTCCATGACTAGAATTAATCTCTCTCCTACTTGCCTGGGTAATTTTATTTTGATAAACTAACGTTTACTATACCAAACTTGTTTATGAAAATACAGAGCATTGTGTATGTTAATTAGGTGTCCTGTAATACTTCTATACATCGCAAAACGTTTAAATTGGGTTAGCTATATTCATTTCCTCAAACATGGATTGTTTCTTTTTGGTAAAAAAAAAAAAAGGAAAAGAAAAGAAATCTTTCAAAATCCTTTCTTCTGGGCTTTTGAAATGGGCAGTTTGGTTCTTACCTGTACCGCCCTCTGGTGCAATAGTGCCCCCCCTCTCCTCCCCTCGGGAATTTACTAGTTAATCTCGACCATCAGCTCTTCCTCTGCCTTTATCTCTTTCAGCTTTATTCTCCCTGCTGTGTTTTAAGATCCTTGAAGACTGCAAATGTTTTGAGCCCCCTTACATCCAGTCTTCCATCTACTGCTTTCAGGTGTCTTGGGGACTTTCAGGACTCTGAGGACAGTAGTTTCCCTGGGGATGTTATCTCAATGAAGTAAAATTGTGAGGCACCATGCTCCAGAGCTTTCAGAGGCTTGGGGTAAGTCCCGGCTACACGTTCAACCAGCTTCCAACCTCAGCAGTTGCTAAGTCTAGGAATCCAAGTTCCTTCATGGCTGAAGTGGGAATAATAGAACTTTCCTAACGATGGGATTGTTGTGACAAGCAAATGAGGTAAATATGAAGGACTTTGGCGCAGTGCCTGGCATAGAAGAAACGTAATGAGTGGTCGATATTTTTATGGTTATTACAGTATTCTTAACATTAAACCCCTGTACAGAAACCAAAATATCCTTACCACGTGCTAATCTACTTTAAATAAATTGGTCTGGAGAGGAAATCTCACTAGTCCTGCCAACTCCATCTAACACAGCTCTGTAAAGAGTAATCATTCTGTAGGCAAGCTACCAAATAGAAATAGAATGTGAGTCTCGCATGTAGCTTAAAGTGTCTACTAGTTATTCCAACGGAAGCAAAGGAAGTGTGAGATTAACCTCAACTTGCATTGTGTTTAAGATCGTTCTATTCCATAGAGTGGCTTTTTTCCTTTCCTATTTGGCAGGCTTGGTTCTCCATTGCCTTTTCCTACCTTTCTCCAGTTTTACCTGGTGACAGCCACCTTGCCAGGGTGAATGCCCACATGGGCAGCTGTGCCGTTAACCTTTTCCTGCTGTTCACATTAAATGTGAAGGGCATTTTTCTTCCTGGGAACCTGGACTGCTATGCTAGTCTGCTGACCCTTGATATCCCCACACAACCAGAGCTTCATTCCTTAGGATGGGTGGAGATTGGGCGTTATACTTCTGTCACAAGTCTCTGGAAAGAGGACAAGACACAACCCTCATGCAGGTGTGAATTTTACTGAAATGCTCTTCTGGACTCTTGCTTTAGCAGGACTTACCAGGAGATTGCACATCACTTGGCAGCTACTGATCCAGCAATGAATGGAAATGAATTGAGCTACTGCTCAATCCATCACAATAAAACAGAATTATTACAATATAAAAATCAATATAGGTGGTTGTTAATGAGACACTGTGTATTTGGGGGAAGACTGTGTTTCAAAACCCAGAGTGTGTTCTACGCGTAAAGGAAATATCTCAGCTACCAGCCGAAATCAAGTTCCAAGTGACTGGTAGCTATCATATTGGGCACCATAACTTCATAGCATTACATGGAAAACTCCTGCCTCATCCAGAAATCCTATGATGTCAGACATGCACACAATGCAACCGGTATCATAGGACAGTATGCTTTTCTGAAAATGATTAATATTAACAATGATTAACAAACTTCGATTCTGTTCCTGGTGCTGCCATTCACTTTGGGCAAACTAATTTTATTTCGTGTCATTTCTTGCCTGCATCCTGGTATTTAACTGGGTTACGAGGCCATGAAACATAATCAGTCTCTCTCAAACATCTCTGTTTTATTCCTGCCTATTTCTCCTATTACATAAGTGACTGATCATTACTTCAGACACATATTGTCTTTTCTTGGTGGGGAGGCAGCTGAATAGGCCTCTCCTCTGCATCGCCAATAACTCGGAAGTGAACTGTCTCATGAAGGCAGCTGGATAGAACTCTCCTTTGCATCTTCAAGAACCCAGAAGTGAACTGTTTCATGAAGGCAATATTTCCCTTATGTAGCTAACCCACAGCATCATTTCTTCCCTAACCTTTCAGTTTAGCACCAGCTAGCAGAAGAAGGGACTTTGCTCAGGAGCACATCATAAATCTTAAATGTATGTAATAACACATACACTAACTTTATTCTGACCTTAACCCCGGGTTGCTGGAACAGCATCCAACCAAAAATTATTTCAGCCATTGAGGTTGATTTGTGATTAAGGCCCAGACAGTCTCTACCATCCCCCTGCTTCCTCAGCTCAAAGCTGCATTTTCTGTTGCTTAAAAATTTGCATATTTTCTCAGTGCCTGTTTCTGATTCACAATAAACAATGCTCAGACCTCCTGCCAAAAAAATGTCCAAACGCGAAATAGTTGCTATAATAGTCTTTTTTGTGATGGCAACTTTGAGCTGTGTGCTTTTAAATTATAATTACTTTCTCCCCCTTACAAAAGATGTGTATCTGTCTTGATTGCTGTAATTATGATTCTATACCCACAAACAGTTATAAAAGACTCATGTCATCACTGTGCCTCACGAAACCCTTGCTTTTCAGTAAGCATCCTCTGGTGACTGTATTATGTTTGTGTTTAATTTGCGGCTGAGCCTAATGAGAAGTTATTAATCATTGAGCCTGTATAAAAATGTGTGTCCCTAAATAAACAGAGCAAAGAGGAGATGGCAAGCCCATTATTAACACGATGTGATATAGGAGTGTTAAAAGGGACTCAACAAATAATCTAGTCCAATCTAACTTTATGGATGACACTCAAAATCGGAAAAGAGAGCATGCAGTTTTGTGATTGAAAACATATCGGGACCAAGAGTCAAGGGACCCGAATTCTAAACCAGAATTTGACACTGAAAAATTATGGCATATGCTGAATTGACTTCCTTGTTCGTCTCTGTTTCCAAACTGATGTGCAGAATTAACCCACAGACTAGGGGCTACTTGGCAGAAAGAGAAGGAGTTAACTGAGAGAGGCTTGAGCCAAATGCATCACCCATACAGCCAGAGCAGCCTGCTTGAGTGTGTTTTATGTGGTGATGGTTATGAGAGGAAGACTTTGCTTTTTTCCTTCTTGAAGTTTGATGTTTACTGATGAGCTTTCTTTGAGGGTTAGACTCAGGGATGGACTGAGAGAGAACTAAAGCACAGTGAGTAGTAATGAGTTAGAAATTTACACCCAAGGGCCTAGTGAGCCCTTGGGAGGGACAGCTACCCAGCAGAGCCTGCGGGTTGGGGACCGAGATGAGGTGGGTGTGGCTTAGAGTTGGCTTTCGGAAAAGAAACACAGGTGAAGGACTTTCACTTTCGTTTTCTCTACTTTCCTATCCGCTCTTTAATAAAAGCTACTGCAGATGTCTTTTGGAAGGAGATGAAAAAGATTAGAAATTGGAGTTTCAAGAACTATTTAGGCAGAACCCCTCTTTTCACTATAATCCTGGGGAAATTCCTTAATCTCTACAAATCTCCTTTTCAACATCTGGGCCCACAGGACTAGTATTAACAGGAAATACCTCAAAGAATTCTTATGAAGATCAAATTTGTTGGTGTCTTAGAGTTTTATTGCTGCGAAGAGAAGCCATGAGCACAGCATCTCTTAAAAAAGAAAGCACTTCATTGGGACAGCCTTACAGGTTCCGAGGTTCAGTCCATTATGATAATGGCGGGAAGCACGGTGACACACAGGCAGACACAGTGATGGAGATGGAGCCAAGAGTTCTACATCTAGATCAGGAGACAGCAGGAAGAAAGAGCCACTGAGCATCTAAAACCTCAAAGCACCCTCCCACTCCCCACCCCCACCCCCACTCCCCACCCCCACCCCCACCCCCCCCCCGTGGCAACTTTCTCCAACAAGGCCACACCTACTAATAGTATCACTCTCTCTGAGCCTATGGGGCCATTTTGCAAAGCAACACAGATGGTGTGTATAAAAATACTAATAAAAAGGCAAGACGGGCCGGGCGGTGGTGGCCCACGCCTTAAATCCCAGCACCCAGCACTCGGGAGGCAGAGGCAGGCGGATTTCTGAGTTCGAGGTCAGCCTGGTCTACAGAGTGAGTTCCAGGACAACCAGGACTACACAGAGAAACCCTGTCTCGAAAACAAACAAACAAACAAAAAAAAACAAAAAACAAAAAAACAAACAAACAAACAAACAAACAAAAAAAGGCAAGACGGATGGATCGGTGGTTAAGAGCATTTGCTGTTCCTTCTGGGGATCAGAGTTGGGTTCACAACACCCACATCAGATGGCTCACAGACTATAACTCCAAGTCCAGGGGATCCGATGCCCTCTGACCTCCACAGCACCCACATGCACACAAAACAAAAGCAAAAACGACTAACATAGCTTAAAAAAATAACAAAAAACCTATTTTAAAAATTACCGCTGTGGTTGACATTGGCTATTTCATGCTCTTTCCCGGTAAACCAAGACTTCAGTGCTATAGAAAGCTGCCTTGTGCTAAGCAACTGGGGGAAACGCACTTTATAAGTCATATTAATAGCAATGATGGAATCTGTACTACAAAGTCGACCCCTTTGAGCTTTCGTATCAAGGAAATGAATCCACTGGGTTGTCTTAAAGCCCTGGTTAAGCCCGATTCTTAGCTAATTTGTAATAAAAGAAATTTAATTTGTAACTTCTTTCTACTTGAATATCTTTTTTTAGGGACTCCTCCTCTTTCTCATTTTCTCCCTTATGTCGGGGTTCTCTGCGCTCCTTCCTACCTTTACTCTGACCTCTTCCGAAAGCCTGGAAGAGGTCAAACCATTAGACTATGCCAGAGACACAAGTATAATACAGAAGAGTGAGGCAGGCAGGCCAAATGGCCTGGGGAGAACACATCCCTACGAAGTGGCCCTGACTTCTCGTTACTGATGCCTTCAAAGCCATGATGTTGTGAGCTTCCTGCTTCCTCAAGAGAGTACCAGTTTTCATGATCATGAACCTTCTTTTGGTCACGTTTCTCTTTTCAGCTTCCTAACTCAAGGGTGGCTTTGCATCCTATCTAAAAGGAGGATGGGGTTGAGATTGATTGGGTCTTATTCTTTGGCAGAGGTCAGCCTGGAACTCTCTATGTATCCAGTATAGTCTTAAGCTCTAGGCTATTCTCCTGCCTCAGTCTCCTCAGTACCAGGACTTCATGCAGAAGCCAAGACACCTGGCATAGTTCACAGTCTTCAGTGTGATGTTATGGGACACTCTTGCCTCTTTTCCAGGAGGAATCTCCATGCAACCCACCGGTGTCCCACGTTAAATCTTCCAGTGGGGTCCCGTGACTACACATCCAGCAGGAATCCAGATAGCTCCCACCCTCATCTTGCTCTCAATCTCATTAGCAAACTGGCTAATAGGACTCCCCACAGAATTCCCGTAACACTCTCTGCTCCGCTGAGTAATCTTTATGGATGTGTGGTTATGAAAGAAACCAACATTTGAATCACAATGATAACTTCCTGTTGGTCGACTGAACACATAAACCAACAAACACTATAAACCTATTAACCTCCACAGTTAACCTAGTTGCATTTTTTTTCAGTCCTCGTATGATTTTAAAATAAAATCCAGTCAGTTAAAAACACAACAACCCAGGGGGTTCAGTACAGATATTTCTGGTGTGTGTGTGTGTGTGTGTGTGTGTGTGTGTGTGTGTGTGTGTGTGTGAAGATAAAAGACCATCTACCCTCAGCCATGCTTCTTCTGCTCTATCTGGTCTACAGTTACAAACTGGAGGTTAAGTCAAGTCCTTCCCATTTCCCTCCAGATGGACTGTGGGCTCTACAGTCTGACAGTCATGTAGATGTCTTAGTACTTATGGTCATGGTCACTCCTGATGCCCACCAGGTAACGGGGGTGGGGCTCATTTGTAGATGGATTGCTTTGTTGCTTCATTGTCCTGTTTTTCCCAGGTTGCCTTTGCATGCTCAAAAGAAAAGTTGGCCACTCTTCTCAAAAAGGAACAGCATTTGCCTCGAGTGTGTGTTTGTTTGGGGGGTTACTTTGCTTTCTTCTGCAACTCCAATGCTAATGCTTCCAGGACTTCGTGACTCCGCGTCCAGTATTTTAAGTACTTTAAATGTAATACAGCATTTGGTTCATAATGGTTTTGATTCTTCGTTTATTTGGCGCTTCTATGAAGGGGGAGGGGGGAGATCATTTCAAAGTCAGTGGTCCTCCTTATAAAATAGAGGGAGCAGTGGGAAAAGTACCCAGAACAAATCAGGTGCCCCCAGGATATAACTTATAGGTTTTTTTTGTTTTTTTTTGTTTTTTTTTTTTTTTTTTTTTAAGTACATCAGAAGAAGTAATTCCCAATATTTGGCCCAGCCCCAAACCTTGCAGTTCATATGAACTCTGAACTGAGACTGGTTGCATCTCATTTTCTCATTAGGTTTTATTACAGCCAACAAAATTTTCAAGGGAGAATTACTTCCTTTCTCTATGAACACCAGACTCCTATGCTTTTTTGCACAAATTGAAATAGTAAAATGGTAATAGCCAAACTTTAGGAATTTAAAAAGGGGCAGGGGTGGGGGGAAGGGAGAAAAACCAGGCAGGCTCTCCTCTGTGCTAATCAGAATGGATTTCCAGGCCCCCTCTTCTTTCTCCTTCTCCTTCTCCTTCTCCTTCTCCTTCTCCTTCTCCTTCTCCTTCCTTCTCCTTCTCCTTCTCCTTCTCCTCTTCTTCTCCCTCTTCTTCTGCTTCTGGATTTGGAAGATGGACAAGGTGAAGCAGAAATGTTATTGATTTAAATGTTACTGAGACTACACTTAAAAGTGTTCTGTTTCTCTTTTGAGTTCCCTTAAAATGCAAATCATATACAGAAAAAAACAAATAGAGCATAGTAGTGACAAAGGCATGACTCAGGTTAAGATGCACATGGAAGGTAGCAACAGGAAACAAGGAGCTTTGGTTTATCACGGGAAGTGGTAATCAAAGGATCCGATCTCTTAGATGATATCAGCCAGTCTTAAGAGTTGCTCAATGCTCGCTGTTTATTAGGCTGGAGACACTCTTGTCCTCAAAGAACTTATCATTTAGTTGAGAAGCCCAGACTTGACATGATCTGAGAATGAAGGACACAGGCCAAGGCAGCATATCATTAAGTGTTAAGCAATGGAGTGCAGATGTTAAAGGATCTGAGGGACCAGAGGAAAGAAATGATCGCCGAAGGCTGAGGCTGACAAGAGACTGAAGGATTTTCATTAGCTTGTTAAAGCGGTGTTATGTTAGGAAACTGTTACAATTGCTGCTAATTTGACAGGTCAGGCACTCTTACAACTAACCACTGCTTTCCAACCAATAGTTCTTCCAAAGCACATACATGAACGATTAAGGCTGGCAGGGCACATTTTTTTTACATAGTTCCCTGGATTTGCTAATGAGGAACAAACATGCCTATTTTGGTGTGGGATGACAGACACAAACACTGAGCAGACTTTGCTAGGGGGTCTTAGGGAACCAGCAAATAGAATGTGGGCTGTGATCTTGGGTATGTTTTCATGTTTCTAGTGAGCCATTTTCTTTCACCTCAGCCAGTATTTAGATTTGAGGAGGAAGGGGTAACTCACTCTCAACAATTTATTTTTAATTTTTAGGTTGTCTATTTGTGCAGTCCATTTTTTTTTTTTTAAGGAAAAAAGTGGCAAAGGCTAGTATGGTGGCACACACCTTTAGTCCTAGCACTAGGGAGGCAGGGGCAGGTAAATCTTTGAGTTCAAGTCCAGTCTGGTCTACAGAATTGGTTCCCAAACAGCCAGGGCTACACAGAGAAATCCTGTCTTGAAAACTTAAAAACCAAACACACACACACACACACACACACACACACACACACACACACACACGACGCATACACGTGAGAAAGAAAGAGAACAGAAAAGAAGAAGGGGGAGGGAAAGAGAGAGAGAGAGAGAGAGAGAGAGAGAGAGAGAGAGAGAGAGAGAGAGAGAGAAAAAAAAATAAAAATGCCCAAGAAAGTATCAGATATAGTCTCAAAACCAAGAGAACTTTCTAACTCCTGAAAACGGGGGATGGGGAACATCCAGCATCCTTTAAAACCCAAGCAATTGTATAGCAACTTACCTTTGGATATTCTGAGTGTGCATATGCACTCTTGGTCTTGAAGCACAGTTTACTTTATAGTTTGGCAGCGATCCTGATCTTTTTGTGTTTCTTACCTTTTTCTGTCCGCAGGAAAAAAAAAAGCCCAATCAGATTGCTTATATTGGAGTTTTAAATTGCTAACACGGGGGCATGTCTCACCTTGTGTTTTGAGTAACTTTATACAAGTTGAGAGGGCGGCAGTAGGCATTCTCCTCTCTATACTTAATTGTATTCAGGATCCTTCCAAGAAATTTCAGTTATGTCCCCAATGCTAAAGGGGTGGGGTGCTACAACAGTTGTATGAGCAGGCAAAAGAACACCCTCTGACGTCCCCTGAAGGGGAGGAAACCTGAAATAAAGTGAGGTAATTAAACGTGGCCTTGGAGAAGTCTTCCAAACATTCCAATCCGGATTTCCAGAGTCCATGTGTATGCGCGCTTTAGTTTTCGATTCTTCTAGGTCCTGATTTTGCATTTCTAATAAAAGTGGACTGACAAAGCGTAAACGTGCTCTAAGGAGCAAAACAAAGCCATTAGAGCGTGCTTCTGTTGTGCCAAGATTAATCAATATTCCAGGGAGCTCGCCCCCCCACTCCCTCCCCGCTGTTTCCATTTTCCCACTCCCCCTTTCCCCAGCACAGGCTCCGCCTCTTTTCTTAAGTTGCCTGATAGTAAGAGGCGGTTTCGGAGCACATGCATGTTGTCAGGGCCAGCCTGCCCCGCCGCTCGCTGAGCTGTTACTCCGAGCTACCTGCTGGGGAATTCACCTCGACGTAGCCTGGGGTGTCTTCCACCAGGCACAGAGTCAGAAAAGGTAAGCGCAGCCTCCCACAGCCCGCGGGGCTCAGTTTCGCGTCCCACTTTTCTGTTCGCTGAGCGCCGGCGTAAAGCTAGCCATATTGGTAGGTAAGGTCCTATTAGGACTGAGAGCAGCCAGCGTGTGCTAACTATGCAAGCCCAGTCCTCTCTGGGTTTGAAATTCAGTTGTTCAAGGTTGTGGGGGTGGGGGTGGGTGAAGGAGATAAGAGGTTCGAGATCTAGAATAAAATCAAGATTGAACTGGTGTACTTTAAGGGGAACTGACGGATTAAGGACATCAGAACTATTAGTTAAAAAAAAAAAAATCTGGACTCTCCTCTCTTACTCTCCCCCACCACCACCTCCAAGCTTGTAATCTAGTGTAATGTATTAAATACATTGCAGGTCTTACTATCAATGACCTCAACCTGCAATTTTATTTCAAAGTCAAAACTAGTAAGTCTTTTTTTTTTCACCCTTGCATTTACCGAAAGCCTGCGAGTTGCAGCTACCTCCCCCACAGACGCACACGCTGGCTCCGTCTCTGCCAGATACACACGTCCGCAGGCGCGGCTGATCATCGCCAAAGACTAGGGATTAGGATTCATGCACTGCGGCAGGAGGAAGCCCATGATTTCCAGCAAAGAAAATGGTTTGGGCAGTTTGTATTTGAATAACCTAAGAGCACTTTAAAAGAAACCAGAAACCACACGCTGTAATGTTTGGAATGAAAGCTGGATTCTCTCCTCGTCTGTTCAAAAAATCCTAAATTTCAAAACACGGAGACAGCAGTGAAGACTCGCGTGGCTCGCGGGTTTGCCATGAACACAGATGTTGCTTTACGCTCCTACTTCTAGTGCTATGAAAACGGATTGTGATTTTAGATCTTTTATAGACATGCCCAGGGCAGTGTGCTACCTTTCACGGAAAAGGTTTCCCTGTAAAAGCTTCAAATGCATTTCTACCGTCACCTGGGCACTTGCGTTCCTTTTATGGCCCTGTTTACAAGTTAATCTGTTGATGTTTCTTCCTTGGTGAAATAAATGAATAAAACCAAAGACTCACACTACATATGCCAATGGCTACATGTCAGTATCTCAATTATCTCCGTTCGAGTTCTCAAGTGGAATTTTCTGTCTGTTTAGTTCAACCGGGCACTTAATGAGTGCGTGGGTTGTGCGAGGCACTTGGCTAAGTTCTGAGGACAGTGTGGGAATGTGGGTGCCTGGTCTCATTCACCTCTGAAGAACCCCTTACTCATTGAGGAGAAAGAGAAAACTGGAAACAGAAACACAACTTTTCGCTCATCTGTTCTAACTATATGTTTATTTTGTACACGTAGTCCATTAAAACGCACACAGTCTAGCCCGTTATCATCATAGCTCTTCAGTCTTTCTAATTCTCACGCAATTAACTCACTGCCTGCCATCCTGTGAGCCGGCGCTGATTGCTAAGCTCAGGGGGCTGTAACTTTTTTTCCTTTCTATTCCGCTCTAGTTGTACTCTCTGACACTGAAGAGGAGATTTCGCTTTCTGGGGACAAGTTCAAGACACTGACGTGCAAGGACGTGATAAATTCCTAGAAAGATAAAATATGACAAAAAGCAACGGAGAAGAGCCCAGGATGGGGGGCAGGATGGAGAGATTCCAGCAAGGGGTGCGCAAGCGCACGCTTCTGGCCAAGAAGAAAGTACAGAACATCACAAAGGATGATGTTAAGAGTTACCTGTTTCGGAATGCCTTTGTATTGCTCACTGTCACCGCTGTCATTGTGGGTGAGTCATTTGACCAAAACCAAAATTACAAAAGCCTGTATCCTGTTTCTGTGGGACACCTGAATGCCCGGGAATGTTATCAGACAGACTGTAGGTATTCAAACTGATAGTTCAGGGTCTCCTCTGCATTTGAAGAAGTTGGGTTTTCTTTTTGTTTTGTTTGTTTTGTTTTTTTTTCCTCCTCTCCAGAAAAACAAACAAAAAATCCCAAACATTTGTTGGGAGCCATATATGCTACACACATGACAATCAGGAAGAATTTTTGGTAAGCGTCGTGTGCATCCTTTGATTGTGTGTAGAAGAGAAATAAGATAAATCTCTCCCATGCCTCGTGAGGATAAGAGAGTGATAATTTTATTATTGGGTAGGCTAGACTTGATCAAATGTTATCGTTATACAATGCCACTGCTACTTAAAATTGATTTATGTAAGAGGCCCAAGATGAATCGTGGGCCTCTAACAAAAATTATATCCTTAGTTAGTGCGGCTTGAAACTGAGTATAGGTGCTTAAAAATGGAAGTCAAATCTGCCTGTGTTTGGACGCTCTCATGCAGTGACTCCGGAAGGTAAACTAGGAGATTGCAAACACAGGTCTCTTTCATTCCTTGCCTCATGGGGCCTGCCATAGCTAGCTATGTCATTTCTGAAATATTTCAGTCCCTTACTAATTTAGCATGGTTGACGGCAATCTATATTAATAAAACTTTTGTTTGCTTAGTTCAAATAGCTTAGTTTGCTATTTGAAGTTTTAGTTTACTACTTAACGGACAACACAGATCTTACCTTAAAATACTGATTTAAAAAAAACAAAAAACAAAAAAACAAAAAAACTAAGTATCTGGAAATTTTGACCCAACCAGTATAAACATCCTTAGGCTAGAAACATATAAGCTAATAATAAGTTCTAAAATAAATTTCTACCAACTTGGCTCCAAAAGGCATCTGTGTAAAATTTTTATCACTCCAAGATATCCATAAATTTTAAGAATTAATGACGTCATAAAAAATTTTAAAAAATAGATATAACTTTGTCAAGAAACTTGACTTCATGAATGACAAAGTGAAATGCAGCAAGAGAGAAAAATGTGTCACAGGCTTTAGGTTTATCCATTTCAACAACTTTGGCCCTTCTTGATTGTTGATTAATGAGTTTCCGATTCATTGTAGAAAAACTCAAAGGTGACATGTCCTGATTAAACCAGAGAAAATAATAGCTTTCTTCATTTCAGTAGGTTCCCAGCTTTGAATCCATTCCAGGAAAAAAAGAGATTTAACACTGTCGTTTTCCTGGAATGTTAATATAAACTGCCATGTTCTGGCTTCATTTTATGCCCAGAATCACAGCTGATATCAAGCCAAGAGATAGCATAATGCAGTATTTACATAGAGCTAATCTGACTACCTTCTCCGAGAGTTTCATGTGTTCTCACTTGTGATGGTGGGTATTATACTACAGACTCCCTCATTTTATGGATGGAACTGTTCACAAAGAGATCAATCAGCCTGCCCAAAGTCTCTATGCTGGAGAAGAGAAGCGACCTCAGTCTGGTGCCAAATGCTGTTCTCCCCACAGAAGGGCCATCTTGCTCTTGCCCTGCTGACTACTGACTTGTATGAGCAATGCTAAGATAGGGAATGTCCTGTGGTGTGGAGGCCAGCAACGCAACACTGCTGATTCAGCTCTACAGCATCAGCATGCTACCATTTGATTGACAGTTAAAGTCACGGAAAAGAAAAGAACGAACGATCATTCTTCTACAGTTAGGTCTCATTCTTCAGGCCCGTTTAATACATACCTACTCTCTGCATTAGTGCTATTTCCATGGAGTTCAGTATGTTTTCAAAAGAGATAGAATTAGCTATTCAAAAGAGCTCATTCTGTAAGACAGGAATATTTCCATGAAAGAATAGAAGAATGGAAAATAAAGGACGGGGAGGGAAGTCGGATTAATTGAGAAGGAAGTTGGTAAATACAGTGAAACAGCCAGCGTCACTCCTCACAAGAAGAAAATGCCAGGAATTGAGGGTCTGTTTTCTCTAGCATTCTCACTTCCTAGCCCAGTGGGGCCTTTCCTCAGATTTGTGAGAACAGCACTCAAAGTTGGCAGAGCTGGAGTCGATAAGTTGGCTGGATGCCCCCATGGTTGGCTTTACTAATGGAAACTGAGGAGTTAGAAGCAGTAAGAAGAAGAAACACAAAGAGACAAAAAAGGGCTCATTGACAGTCAGAGAGACCACCGAGTTTACACCAAAGGTCCTGAATAGCAAACAAGACAACGTCTAAGCAAACAGATTTAGAGAAAAGGAAGATGCCTTTTGTTATCTATTGGTGTATCTTCCACTGAGGGCCCCGCCGAAACAAAGACTCCACTTGTCACTGGAGTCCATGTCTACATTAGCCCTTAACAAAATAATCGGGGAGGAATATGTCTGGATGCCAATTCTTTATTTGAGCATAAATAGGGGAAGGAGTTAAGACAGATGCTACCATGTGAAGGAGAAGAGGTCATTTTCCTCAGATGTGATTGTGAATCATAGATAACAGTTTCCAAATTCTTAGGCGAGGTCAGCTCTCAGGGAAAGGTGCTTCAAAGTTTATCCAACTCATTTTGTGTTGTGTTGTGGGTTTTTTTTTTTTTTTCAAATAAGATGAATATTTATTTAGTGTGGAAATGGGAACTAGACAAGAATACTGTGGCCTAGGGATAGAGATTTGTGACTCCATGACTCGAGAATAAAGCAGAGAATTGCACTGATTTTGGCATCACATCCTCTCCAAGTACAAACGTGCTGTCAGGTGCCGTTTCTAAGCAGCGGCAAGGTGTGAGTGTGCTGTGTTGTGATAAAACCTCATTACTAGGGAAACTTGGCAGCAAGATAGAAGACATCAGCAAGCTCCAAGTCCATTTGGAAGAGTTTGTGAGGAAAGTCTCAGACAGCATGTGTCTTCCTGGTTACTGCAAACATTTGATAAAAAGGACTAAATGCTCAGAAGAGGGCTCACTGTCTCCCTTCCTCTTGAAAGCACTTTCTCATTCCCAACTCTGGTTAATTATGTTAGAGTGACCTCACATCTTCCTAAAAGAAAGGGGAAGTTCTTTGTCTTATTGAAGACATAGAATGTGTTCCTGTCAAGAGAATGTATTCCCTCCTCCCCCCCCAAAAAAATAACCAGGAATAGGAGGTCATGAGATCAACTGTAAGGGACAGGAATCCAAGAATAACAAGCCCCAGATCTATACAGCACCTGATGTTTTACCTTGTGGAGTTCCCACAGGCAACATCTTCTCTTACTGATGGTGTTGCTTGATGATAACACACAAAGCAAGTTAGCATCTGTGTATCCTTTACTGGAATTTGAAAGAAATTGACTTCTCAGAAAAGAAAATACATTAGCTACATTTTTATTTATCGTTTCATCCCATTCTCTAGCTTCTTCTGGCAATAAACTTAAGTAGACGAAAACTCAGTGGACTCCAATAACCTCTCAAGACAGTGGCCATTTGTGGATGCCTCTTGAGATAGGAGATGGGTGTCTGGGGAGTTAGGCAGAGGGAGATTATTTGCCTCTGATTTCATTTCTGTAAAATTTGAATTTTCTATCTCCTTTATATACTATCAACTGTTACCTTCTGTCTATTAAAATAATAAGTTAAAGTACTTATACAAAAATTCAATATTATTCACCAATTTAACAGTTACTGGAGGTTGTATATTTGTTCCTGTGCTATGCAGTGAGTTTCTCTGATCTCAGGTTTACTGGAAGAGAAGGATAAAAAGTAAGATGAAAAGGAAATATTCAAGAGCCAAAGGTAGTAATAGAGAAGTTTGTAATCTGAACCTTTAAAATACGGTAATATACACACTTGGTTTTAGTAGATGCTCCTTTTGTGTGCTGGTACCCCAGAGGGCTCCATCTTCTCATAGGCTTGGGAGCCCTGAATATGCCATATTCATAATAAGTGAATCTGGGCTTTTGATAAAGAATATACCTGGACTCCTCCATTAGTGGTGTTTTTCTTTATCTGTGAAATCCCAAGCACAGCACTTCATCTCTCTGAGGCTGTTGTTACCTTATCCTTCATCACAGTTACATCCAGCTAACACCAGCCACCTCTTCTGCTGGGTGCCACACACTCTTCTCTACAACCTTGCTTGGACCTTACATCAACCCAGAGAGGGAAGCACCTTTATTGTTCTTGTTCTGAAGATGAAGAAACTAAAGCACAGACACTTTCTCAGTGTTGATGCATATTGAGGAGAATTCTAGGCAGACATAGTGACACAGAGCAGTCAGGATTCTAGGGCCAAAGGATCACTTGAACCTGAGAATCAGAGCGAGAGCCCATCACACACAGGCGTACACACACACACACACACACACACACACACATTCACAGACACATTCATGGACACAGACACATTCATGGATACATACACACACATTCACAGACGCACACACACACACACACATGCCACTCTAGCTCCAGTTTCACACTGGTATTCACAGTCTACATGCCGGTCCCATCCATTCTCACCCCTGCTTTGCTGTCCCTTACCTAAAGACCTGTGCCGAGCCCTCCGTGTGAGAAGTGAGAAGGAGGGACTCATTAGAGATCATTAGACATCATCTCTAATGAGATCATTAGAAAGGGCACTCGTGAGACACGATGATTAAATGAAAGAGGACGGTGGCCCAACTCTTATATGACTAAGTGGTTGAACACAAGGGCTAGCATACAAGAGAAAGTTCCAGGAATCAGAGCGTGCTCCAATACTGAATGAGCTGTTTGGAATTCCCTTGAGTCCGAGACAGAATGCACCTGCTGTGACTAGACAATGGATGGGGTTCACTGCCCTAAACACTCAGAGGGCGTTGCTAGCACATTGTAGAGGATAGGGATGGCTTTGGATTATGGGAGTAAGCACTATATGAGGCCATTGTCCTGCATAAGCTCAGCCCTTTGTGAAAGTAGTGTCTTTCAGAATCGCCATCACATACTCTGCACCTCAAATACTTGCACTGCTCCAGTTGGCTAGGTTAGCCAAAATAGATGAGCCACTGGGATATAGTATGGTTTGCTATCATCCGGAGGGCTAAGGAGAATTGCAAGTGGGATCACATGGGTGATCTTGATCTGCTTGAGCCGTGGGGTGGGCACAGTCTGACTCCCATGCTGATGTCCCTCTGCCTCCTGAAGCCCCTGACAGTAGGCATCTCCACATAGACTGAACAGCAGGAATCCAGAGAATAGTAGACAGCTTTTTAAGCTCCATAGTTTCTTCCACATCTCTGGAAGATGAGAACAGAACTTCAGAAAGCTGGGGGGAATGATAACCCCGACAAACCCTCCCCGGACACGAGCAAAGGCATCTGTGCTGCCGTTCATCAGAGGGTTCTGGGCAGAAGACTTGGGGGAAAGGAAGTCATCTCCTTGCCTTGGAGAAATAGCACAGGGACTAGCAGTAAAGACTGAGTCTGCAACACACACCCCCAAACACACTCAGAAGCAGACCCTCAGAAAGGTTATCAGAGCTGAGGGGGACCAAATATCTGGCACACATGCCAACTAAAGTGTTTCAGGAAGCTACTATCTCTGCACAGGTGGTCCTGTGTGGCATAAAGGGGGATCAGAGCTCTGGCTTCTGAAATCAGACAACCTTGCTTTATAGACCAGTTTCTTGATCCAAGCCTCTCTTTTGTTACATACAAAAAAAAAAACCTCTCTGCCTGGTTCTGTATCCAAGTTCTGCCTCACACAAGCCGTGAAACCAAAGTGTATCCATAATACATACAAAGGCCTGTGTTCTGCTTACTTGTTGCCGTGGAGAGATCCATATATATTTTACAGTTTTGATGAGGTTTGTGGGTTAGAAAAAGCCAGATCCAGGGATTTAAGAGAACTAAATGTGAGGATGAGAGAAGATATTTAACCTGGTTTAGGCTCAAGAGGTAGGGCTCCTGTTCCCTTGGCTGGAGAAGAATACCAAGGGAGTTGTAGGAAGAGACCTGATAGTTGTAAAGGGCTTTGAGAGGCAGAAATAAAAGCCAGAGAGTGATACAATCATTATCTGACCCTTTCCACCATGGCCTCTTGAGCTGGGAGAATCCCCAGGCAGACATTATCAGAGCACAGAGTACCCAGCACCAGACAGGAGACGACTCTCTCAAGAGAGTAGGGAGTTACTGGAACCAGTGTTTTGTTAAATGTAATATACTTAAAAGTTTGGGGTTTTGTTCATGCCTCTTGATGATAGGAGATTCTCTCTCTCTCTCTCTCTCTCTCTCTCTCTCTCTCTCTCTCTCTCTCTCTTCTCTCTCTCACTTTTCTCCAGTATTTTTGTGTCTGCTGCTCATCAGAGTTGGGGGCATGCAAGAGCAGCAGAGCCAGGGAGAAGGACCTGACTGCTTCCCCAGAGAGTCAGTCAGGTTGTTTTGAAGCAGACTGAAGACTTGATGTTCTTAGATTATCTCTGGGTTTTGTTTGCTGTTTTCCCCATTGTTAATCCAGACAAGAGAGAAAAATGAGCAAGCCAAGCCATTTCTAATTTTTCTTTCGAATGGGTGACCAAATTGTTCAGAACAATTACCTACAGTAATAATGCCTTCCATTTTCAGGAAGCTACAGTTTATAAAGTACGTACTCTCTGCAGTTGTGTAAAGCCCACCCGCCTGCCTCCCGGTTCTGTAGCTAAGGTCCTGGCTATACAGCTCCTGTTCTCTACACTATTCAACCGATTGAATACCAATCTCTTGGCCTCATAGCTCCTCCCCGCTTAAGTTTGAACTAATGTTCACTTCTAACCTCTATGTTACAATGTCTGAAGCACACTTTAGCTTTCTGTAAATTATCAGGATGTATGAAACAGTGTTTGTTTCCATACCCGTGCTGACACAGCAGGACCCTTTTCCTGGGCCTGACGATCTCCCACTCCTTTGAGCCAGTTCCTCCAAAGAAACAAACCTTATCTCCTTGTGACTCTTAAAGGGTCATCATGTATCTGGCTATGTTTAATGGTGGGTGTTCTCTATCCAGGGTTCGAGGGCATAGGGGGAGCAAGCACACTGCAAAAGCCATTTTTGCTTCTCTGTCAAGAATCAGGGATGGAACATAGGGAGTCTTTGTTTTCGTACTCATACAAACAAGGCTGTAACGAGTCCACGTTGTGCAGGGAGTTTGTGATGTGTGTGTGATGTTTAGGCACCATGTTTTCCAGGTACTGCATTGCAGGTGTGAGAGTACGCTGTATTTATAGAGTGCTAGGATGCTTTTGTTGATCAGGTATCTGATCTGGCAGCTGGGATGCTGTATTACTGCCAGGAGATGAGGAAACACACAAAGCATCTCAGGGCACCAAGTTTGGCGTTTATGCTCGTTAAGTCTAAGCATTAAGAGTTGTATGTCAAGGTTCAGGGCAATCAAAACTGCCTGAAGCTTATTTCCTAGGCCAAGAGTAGTCCATCTCTATGACCAATCAAAAGCTATGCTCTTCAAACATGGTCACTTGGGTCAAGGAAGTGTATGGAGTCCCTCGGTAGATTTATACAGCAAAAATTGCCTTCCTTTCTTTGAGGCTAGAAAGCCGCATACAGTAAAATGTAATGTTTAGCTCTTTTTTTGTTGTTGTTTGTTTGTTTGTTTTGGTTTTGTTTTTTCGAGACAGGGTTTCTCTGTGTAGCCCTGACTGTCCTGGAACTCACTCTGTAGACCAGGCTGGCCTAAAACTCAGAAATCCGCCTGCCTCTGCCTCCCAAGTGCTGGGATTAAAGGCGTGCGCCACCACCGCCCGGCATGTTTAGCTCTTAAAGATCTGAAAAAAGTTAAATATTATGAAGAACCATTCACATATTAAAAAATAAGAGAGGGAGAGACTCACGCAACTTTTTGATGTTAAAAACGGAGGATAAAAGACCAAATGAGGAGGTTTAGATGAGACAGATACACAGTAGACAGGTAGAGGCAGAGAGGGAAGGCACTCCCTCTTGTCCTGTGTAGCGTATCAAAGAACTGAAAGTAAAATTAGAAGCAGCAAATTGAGAAGCACAATCAAGTTTCGAATCTTAAGGCTGAATTCTTGTCTCCCGAGAGACAACTCCATTTTCCATCTCCCCGAGAGACTTCTTAGGTTCTCCTGCTTAGGCATCCAGGACACCAACTGCTGCCCTTCCCAGAGAGAGAAGACAGGGCCTGCCCTTCTGAGAGAAAGGTCATCAGGGCTCTGTTAGTGAGAGGGCCTTGTAAGAAGAGGCTCGAGTATCCCTCATGAGGGTAGAGACGGGCCCGGTCCTGTCCTCCTCACTCAGAAAGGGTGACCAGAGTTGTTCATCTTGCATCTCTTAAAACCCATCATTACAGCAAGAAGGAAAAACCTCAGGGATCCTGTGATTGACAAGCTTGCTGGCTCAGTTCATTCAGCTCATTGATGAATGTGAGAGTAAAGGCAGCAAAATGTAACTTAATAGAGTCTATTAAGAGATGGCCTGTGACCTAAGAGACAGCCTGTGACCTAAGAGACAGCCTGAGACCTAAGAGACAACCTGTGACTTCAGAGACAGCCTGTGACCTAAGAGACAGCCTGAGACCTAAGAGACAGCCTGTGACCTAAGAGACGGCCTATGACCTAAGTTGACTTTTTGTTGCTGATTCATCTTTGCTTTCCTAGGTTTTCATTTTAAGTTTAAGGCAAACAAAACAATACTGTCAAAAAACCTCCTACTACTTTATTCAGTAAAACTCCTACTATGTTATCAGTTCCACAGCCACTGTGCTTCTCCCAGGGCACTGGGTGGTAGACAGCCACCTTTGATGCATGAGGTACTGAGTTTTCAGTCGGGCGTGGGGTTCCTGGATTCTAGGGGCTAAGTGACTGAAGCAGCACACGCGCCAGTGATGACAAATTCAGAGTTCTTTCTAGATTCAGTTCCTGATCACCAAAAAAGATAGAGCTGTTGGTCAGAGGGGTCCACTCCCCAAGGATAACCAGAGTCTTTCCCTCCTCACTTCTTTCTTCATTGAAACAGTTTAAGGCAAAATCTAAAAGAAACCAACTCAGAATGAAAAAAGCAACTGCTTAGAAGAAATGAAGAGCTGATGTAGAAACAAATTCAATAAGGCTTTCTTTCTTTCTTTCTTTCTTTCTTTCTTTCTTTCTTCTTTCTTTTTTTTGCTGAGAGATTTGGTGGCTTAGCCATTACTTGTATGGTTTTTTTTGTTTGTTTGTTTGTTTGTTTTTGTTTTTGTGAACATAAAAACAAGAATATACTTATTCTTTTATAACTCTGGGGTGTTTTCCTGCTCTTATATACATAATAGCATGGTATAAAAGCTTCGCTTTCTGCCTTTCTATTTTCCCCTGTATCTTGGATGTGATTTGTTATTGACACATAGAAGTTCTTCATTATCTCTGGAACCATAACTCATTTAAGCAAGCCATCCATAGCTGATGAGCAGTTGGGTTGTTTTAACCTTCATATCTCATTTATAAAAACAGCATGGTGGATAATATTAGATTAGTTAAATATTGTATTATATTTCGTGCAGGTAAAACAGATCTGTATGTTATAGCTTAGAAATGAAGTTGATGAGTCTGAAGCAGTTTTGATAAGTATGTATGATTTCTGTTCCATAGAGGTTATAGCTTCTCTGAGTTGTAGGGCTTTGTTACTATTTTAAGTTCTTTGCTACTATCACTGGCAGACTTAAAACAGAGTGAGCTTTAGGGTGTGTGTCCGTTGGCCAGGTAAGTTAAAGAAAATAAAGAAATCTTTATAAAGGAACCCAATTTGGGGGACTAGAATTAAGCAAATTCTGGTACTCTGTCTCCTTCCAAAGCTTGGATTTACCTCGGATGAGATGTCCAAAATTGTTATTTGCCTGAGTCATTGAACTTTTTCTTTCTTTTTTCTTTTTTTTTCTTTTCTTTTCTTTTTTTTTTTTTTTTTTTTTTTTTTTTTTTTTTTTTTTTTTTTTTTTTTTTGGTTTTTTTTTGTTTTTGTTTTTTTTTTTTTTTTTTTATTTTTTTGTTTTTTTGTTTTTTTTGAGACAGGGTTTCTCTGTGTAGCCCTGACTGTCCTGGAACTCACTCTGTAGACCAGGCTGGCCTCCAACTCAGAAATCCACCTGCCTCTGCCTCCCAAGTGCTGGGATTAAAGGCATGTGCCACCACTGCCCAGCGTCATTGAACTTTTAAAGCACTTTTTTTTTAATCCCTTATTTTCTATGACTTTCACTCAAACCAAAAGGGATAGAACAGGGTTTCAGGTTTTAATCTTTCTACCTCAAACTTCTCCTTCGGTTTAGCAGTTCAGAAGCTCACGTGTTGTGCAACAATGGCTTTAGAAATAAGAGGCTGCTGGGGATCAGACTCAAAAACCTGAGAGCCACTCCTCCCAGGCCAACTGTGGCTCTTAGATGAGGCATCCAGCTCAGGAAGAGGCTCTCAGAATCCTTGTGCCAATAGCCTGAGAATCTAAATACAAGAGGGACTCACTGAGTGTCAGAGATGAATATAAAATCCAGAAATAGGTGTAAACAATGATACTTAGGTGATGTGTACGTAGGTGAGTGGTGGCTCTGAAGGAACAGAAGCAGATAGACATGGCTCACTGAACTGTGCAAGCCTAAGACATGGTCTCAAGTAGTACAACGGGGAATTGGAAATGTTTGCCCGTACCTCATTCTGAGTCTCCATTCACTCATAGTAATCAGCAGATTCTAATGACGGAAAGATTATCTTTTGGAGTTTTTGTTTTGTTCTGTCCTAAACAATATGTTGGACATGTAAAAGACTCTTCTGATTATTTGTAAATTTAATTTTCATTTCACACAGGATTTCCGGGGGGGGGGGGAGTACAGGGATGATGCTGGGACTCAAACCCAGAGTAAACAATCCTCTTCACAGAGAGCTACACCCCAACCTCACACAGTGTTGATAATAAGCTTTTAGGGACAGAGCTCCTAGCTTTTCTCAAAGCTAAAAGGTGCCGAGACTGCTCCCCATCCTGGTGTCTCCACTCTGGCCATCCATCTGTCACCCTGAGCTGGTTCTTCAGAGTAATAAGGGTGAAGCAAGGTGGAAACAGGTATTTCCCACCACAGCAACAGGAAATACCAAAGGACAAAAGAGTGACCCAGGCCAGAGCTGGAATCTCTGAGGGATGTAGGAGAGAGCTGAAAGGTTGCCTCCAACAGAAAGACAGCTTCTCACCAGTAAATGGTGGAAGTTTGAATCGAAACAAAAGGAGGGGATAAGGGCCCAACAGAACTCTTGATCAGGTAAATTCACCATCATGCCCTTGACCTGCTTACAAAAACAAGCTAATGAAAAGTTATACCCACCATAATCACCAGACTGACCTGAGCTTGGCCTACAAGGTCTTCAAATTGAGAGACAAATCTTGAAATAGAAATATTTATTCAACCCTTCAAATAATCATTTATTGCTATAAAACTAGAATAGAGGACAGGAGAGATGCCTCTGTGGTTAAGAGCACTGACTGTGCTTTCAGAGGGCCTGGTTCAGTTCCCAGCACCCACCCACAAAGGCAGCCAATAACCGTCTGTGACTCCAGTTCCAGGAGATCTTATGCTCTCTTCTTCCCTCCATGGAAAGGGAGAGAGGGGCCTTCAGCTCCCATGGGCACCAGACACTCAAGTTGTACATAAACATACGTGCAGGTAGTTCCTGGACACGTAAAATTAAAAAAAAATAAATAAAAAATTGTACTAGTCAAATTGTACTATAGTACAATTAGTAGATACTACCTGACAGTGCTTGGCAAAGTTTGATGATGAAGCCTTTTTTTTACATGCATATGAGAGAGCTTAGAGTTCATTAGAAAAAATAAGCTGAATTCAAGTGAAATATTTAGATGTGTATATAATGTTTAGAGTTATATAACTCCAAATATTTAGCTAAGAATCTTAAGGATCAAAAGGATCTTAGATACCACCGATATTCCAACCTGCTCCCATTTTTCAGGTAAAAAAAAAAAAAATTTAGTGAGATTATATGATTTGAAGACTTCCAGGGAAGGAGTTTGAAAGTTTGTACTGTAGGATTGCTTACAACACAAATGGCCTACCACACCTTGTCTCCTCATCAGAGAGAAAATGATGAGTCTCGTAGATTTCACATGGGGATTAAATAATTTGCATAAATTATCTTGTAACCTAACTTGCCGTTGGCTCAGGCCCCAAAGCATCATCACTGAACTCACGATCTTTCGACAGAGCTACACTTGTTGTTTTGTACCCACCTAAAAGCCTACCATACAAGAGGATTAAGGTTCTAGCACAGTCATATCAAGGAATCTAGAAACTCAAACACATAAGATTTCATAATTTGTTCATGATCCCGTTTGCACAGCGCAGGAAGAAATGCCACTGTTTTAAACAGAAGAGCTGCTCCTTGGGGCAGGACTGTGCTCACAAAGCATAGTGGGGAATAAGATTTACTGGGATCACAGACCCAAGAGATCCTTACCTTCAGGCCGTGTGCTCCGCATCGTCAGCCAAGAGAAAACCAATCCTGTTCTTCATTCAGTCATTTACTCAACAATAGATTAAATATCTATTATGGACCAAGAATTGTTGAGATCATAGGGTGGCTCCAAAGATCCCTTGGGTGGGATTATAATCTCATAGACCAAATCCAGGAGCCATTTGATTTGCACAAAGCGGTTTAGGGAGTGTTTCTTTCAGTAAATGCTAGCTAATTGTGCTGGAATTCTCAGTTCTGAGCTCAATTGACTTTTAAAGGCTTTAAGACTCCAGAATGAGGGAGTCTTCTCTCTTTCCACATCCGCATAATTTTCCTCTAAGATTCCTCACAAAGAGCATACAGTGGGATCAGTCCAAAGTGAGGGGAAGCAATTCGGGGATGGGGGGAGGGGCAAGCAGAAGCAAGGGAGAGAGAAGTGGGTAGTGACTTCCTGGTGCTGTAGAGCCCTCCATATGCCCAGTCTGATGCCACCCAGAAGAGGGTATCAATAACATCCTACTTTAGATGTTAAAGGGGTCCTTCTGGGCATCATGTTATTGAGGAAGCTAAGTAGAAGTAGGAAAACCAGCTGAAAGGCTACTTACTACAGCAGTCCAGGCAAAGAGGAGTGAGTGTTCATAACTAAAGCCTTTATTTAGTTAGATAGATCAGATAGATAGATCAGATAGATAGATAGATAGATAGATAGATAGATAGATAGATAGATGACATAGACATACATGTATGTGTGTATATGAGTGTATATATTATGTATTTATGTATTTATTCATTTATCAAAGCATAGGAGGTTAAGGGCATGGCCAGCATCATGGAGGAAGGTAAAGGCAGAGCCGAGTCATTTATAAAGTATTCTCTGTGAATGCTCCTACACACTAGAAGCAGTGTACATATTAAGCTCCATAGACTGCTGCAAGTTTGAGAGACCCTAACTGACCTCGATGTGTAACTGCCCGGGACTTGAGACTTGTTTCTAAGCAACAGAACAAAGCAAAGCAGATTTCCTTGGGGCATTCTATCTTCACCTGGCTTCTCTGATGCCTTCCTTGAAGCATATTGCATTGTGAGGAAATGACCCTAGAAGGCCTTCTTCTGCCAATCCGTTCAATGCAAGGGTTTGTGGGTAAAAAAGAAGTTTAGCAAGAGGTTGCTATTCCAAATGCCAGCATTCGCCAGAAGCTAAATGCAGTGACTTTGTCCTAAGCAACTGCATCTGTCCTCTTTCGTTTTTTTTTTTTTTTTTTTTTTTTTTTTTTTTTTTTTTGTGTGTGTGTGTTTTCCATGTTGACATATTAGCAAGTTCCTAACACTTTTAACTTGTGTGTATTTAGCCTTAAAAACCCTAGCCCATTTTGTCTTGGTTTAGAAAATGATTGGTTAACAGTCTTGCAATGAAGTGCTTCTGTGCACTCCTGCCGGGAGATGCTGAGCACCTGCTGGAATTCCTAGTTCACTTTCATGAGTAAGAACCAGTCTTTAAGCAAAAATTCACCACTGTTCTTAGGATCCAACCACATAGTGGACTTTCACCACCTTAAATATCTGTTAAGACATTTCCTACATTCCAGTTGTCATATTTAAGCAAGAATGCTGGAAGATTGCAGACTAAGTGTGAACACGGTGACATCTGTGTTTCTATGCCACCAGGCTACAAATTTGAATAAGCATGTTTTGGCTCTAACAGTTCCTCTGACTTCTGTGGTCGTTTCTGTAGACTAGCCAACGATAAAGATGTGTCCTTTTGCACTGACATTCTGGTGGCCACCGTAAAGCTTTGTGTTCCATAAAGCTCTGGAACCATCAGGCAGTTTCTAAGTGTCCACTGACAGACAGTTTCTCAGGGACTTGGCTGCTGGGCTGAAGGAAAGCCACCTCACCTCATCAGAGCTCTTCGGAAGACCTCACTTTGCCACCCCTCACTGGTAGGATGAGGTCACTCAGAAATCTGTGCATCAGACTGGGTTTCAGAGAAGTTTTTTTTTTTTTTTTTTTTCATTGCTGGGATGAGAATAATCAGGAAACAGGAAATCTTAATTGCTCACAAAAGAAAGAAAGAAAGAAAGAAAGAAAGAGAGAGAGAGAGAGAGAGAGAGAGAGAGAGAGAGAGGAAGGTAGGGAAGGAAGGAAGGAAGGAAGGAAGGAAGGAAGGAAGGAAGGAAGGAAGGAAGGAAGGAAGGAAGGAAGGAGACAGAAAAGAAAAGACGGCAGTTTTCCCATTCAGAGCATCTCCTCGCGGTCTGGTGCTGATAGGATAGCAGCCGACCTAAAACTTGAAATGGCCAGGAGTGTTCCGCTTTGAAAGAGAAATAAAAGCCAGTCAAACACAGTAGTGACTTGGAGAGGCCAAGAACAGACAGTGAGAGGTTGAAGCTGTGTAGTGGACAGCCTGGGTGCCACGGCCCCTTCAGCTGCTCACTGGGGGTCATAGGCAGACAGCTTCACCCTCTCTAATGCCGCCAAAGTGCCCCTGTTGACCAGCTGTGAGGTGGTGGCACTTGACCTGCCTACTCAGTGACTCTTGTTCTTTCTGATGTGTATACTAATTGTCCTGGCCTCAACAGTAGCTGTGAGACCTTGTCTCCCAATGTACGAGCCAGAGGGGGTGGAGGACACCAGGAGAATAAGGCCCTCTGAATCAACTAATCAAGGCACATAGGAACTCATAGAGACTGAAGCAGCATGCAGAAGGACTGGGTAGGTCTGCACCAGGTCCTCTGTGTATCCTTCCTCCCCCTCTTCAGCAGGACTCCCCAAGCTCCATCTTATGTGGGTCTCTGCATCTTTTTCCAGACAGAGCCTCTCTAATGGCAACTGGGCTAGGCACCAATCTCTGAGTCTGGCAGAATATTGTTAGGAGTCATTACATTGAATATTTTTTTCTATTCATGTTTAGCCAAACTCTAGGTATCTGGGCTATCCAGTCTCTCGGTCCCGGCCCTCCAGGCAGTGTCAGGGGTAGGCTCCTTCTCATGGTATAAATCTCAAGCTGAACCAGGGACCGGTCATTGGTTGGCCACCTTTATACCCCAGCACATCTTGCAGGCAGGATAAATTGTAAGTCAAAAGTTTTGTGGCTGTGTTGGTGTCCCCATCCCTCCACTGGAAGTCTTGAATCATTATAAAAATGGCTGGGTTGGGCTACTTATGCCCCATTGTTGGGAGTCTTAGCTACAGTCATACTCAGATTCCTGGGAGTTTCCATTGCTCTAGGTTTCTAGCTCATCCCAGAGATACCTTCCCCCTCCCCCCAAATCCACTTGTCTCTCTCAGTACTCTCTCCCCTTGTCCTTCCCCTACCTGATCTTTCCTCTTCCCATCCCCATTCCACCCCCATCCAGTCCCTTCCCTCCATCTACATACTATGTCTGTTCTATTTCCCCTTTATATTGAGATTCACGAATTCCCCTGCAAAACACACACACACACACACACTTGATACTTAGCTTCTCTGAGTCTGTGGATTATAGCATGGTTATCCTTTACAGGTAATACCCACTTGTAAGTGAGTATATACCATGCTTAAGACAAGCTGTTTTGTTTAAATAAAATCATTTAGTTACTTGAACTGCTCCTTAAGAGGAGGATTTGCTAAGATAAACATGGTGGCACATGTCTGTAATCTTAGCACTTGGGAGGCTGAGACAATAGAATCACAAGTTCAGGGCCAGCCTTGCCTACATAGGCAAGTTCCAAGTTAGTCTAAACTACCTAGCAACATGGTCTTGAGAGAGAGAGAGAGAGAAATGAGGAAAAGCATATGGAAAGATCAGTGTTCCACAGTGTGCTGGCTGCTCTTGTGGCATCTCTGGGTCATCCAACATTACCAAAGGCTGTGAGCAGTATGCTCCTTAAGATACTGAGAACCAGGGGGATACATTTGTCTGAACTACCCTCAGCCACAGGCTACAAAGATGTATTTGCATTGGAAGGATTCTTACCAACATAGAGTAGGAAAAGCACTGCCTTGTGTTCGAAGACTTGCAGGTCAACCACTTATCAGCTTTCTAAGCTAGAGCAAGTCAACTGACTTCTTAGCATCATTTTATTGATTTTAAAATAGACATGCTACTATCTATCTAGTAAAGTCGTAATGAGGGTTAAAGACTACCACTAACACATAATAAGGGCTCAACAAATACCCACTTCCCCAATATAAGCTTCTCTTTCCCAAGGGTAGAAGTGTCTCACTTGTCGAAGCAGGGGTAGTAAACACAAATCTAATCCAGGACAAATCTGATTCTCAGTGTTTCCATCCTACCAAACTTCACTCTTCAAAGCATCAGTCCTGAGGCAACTACCTTACAAACAAATGCTGTTTCACCTCTGCTGCTCCCAGATGAAGAAAGAGCTTTTAGATGCAGATTGCAGGGCTGAGGTTGTAGTTCACAGTGCACACCTAGCACGTGGGAGGTCCTAGTTAAATCCCCAAAACTAGAGGAGGGGGGAGATTTTTTTCAATGAGATTTTTAAAAGGCCTTATATCACAGAGATGAGTGTACGTCCATATCCATTGCTGTAATATTCTCAATAGGAAATGAAAACAGAGCCAATCTAGATGTCCGTCAACAACAGATGAATGAAGAAAATACAGCACATACACACAATGGGACTATAGTCATTCATAAAGAAAAATGAAATTATACTTTCAGGAAAATGGACGGAAGCAAAATTGTGTTAAGTACAGTATGCCAGATTCAGAAAGACAAATTTCATGTGTTTTTCTTATATGTGAAACTGAGGTGTGTGTGTGTGTGTGTGTGTGTGTGTGCGCACACACACACACACACACACTTATAGTGTGAGTCTAGAGGTCATGAAACTAGAAAAGGAATCAGGAAAGGAAAGAAGAGATCTTCAGAGTCCAGAGGGGAGAAGAGAGGAAAATGGAATCTGTATATAAGAAAGCAGAAGGCAGTGACACTCAAGGAGAACAGGGAACTGGCCAGGGCAGGACTGGAGGTGCCGAGCAGGTAGCGAAGAAAATGATAGTATGTGTGAAAGTGCCAAAGTGAACCTGTTACTCTGTATGCTAACCCACAAAGAATCTGAGGCACACTCTAGAAGAGCTGATATCTGGGCTCCACTGCCCAGCAGGACCAGTCGGTTGGCTATAAGGAGACACGAGGTATCTTAGTCAGGGTTTCTATTCCTGCAAAAACACCACAGCCAAGAAGCAAGTTGGAGAGAAAAGGGTTTATTCAGCTTACACTTCCACATTGCCATTCATCACCAAAGGAAGTCAGGACTGGAACTCAAGCAGGGAAGGAAGCAGGAGCTGATGCAGAGGCCATGGAGGGTGCTGCTTACTGGCTTGTTTTCTTATAGAACCCAGGACTACCAGCCCAGGGATGACACCACCTACAATGGACCCTCTCCCCTTGATCACTAATTGAGAAAATGCCTTACAGACGGATCTCATGAAGGCATTTCCTCAAAGGAGGCTAGTTTCTTTGTGATAACTCCAGCTTGTGTCAAGTTGACACACAAAACCAGCCGGTACATGTAGGATATCACCTCTTGAGACATTGTCTCCCTGGGTGTCTTTTTGTGTACTGTTCAATATCTACTAGGTAGTTAGGAGAACGAAGGGACTTTGTCAGTTGCACACTGCCCATGTATGAAATTATGTACCGGAACATACTAGAAATAAGCTCACTATGGAAGGCTAACAGAGTTTATCATGAGAGGCAGAAAGTGTTAGAGATGGGTGAAAACATGAGACCTGAATGGAAATTCCGTGGCCTGAAGTCCTAGCTCTGCCACCTGAGTATACTTGACTTTGGACAAATTTTACATTCACTGCAATCAGGTTTCTCCATCAGTAAACTTTGAGATAGCATCTGCATCCTTCAGTTGTTATGGAGATTAAATTGCTAACAGGGAACTTCAATTACCTTCTTCTTATTTAAGTGGTAGAGCCGAGGCAGGCAGCTTCTGCTCCCATCTGTCTGTATTTTCCAAATCTGTTTTCCACTCTTGCCTATTATTCTTACATTTCCTGAGACCCGGGTCAACTGGATTTTCTAGTCACATACATCGAGGTGCTTTTTATTACAACATCTCCGTCTACAGTTGGAGAATGGATAGCCGTGGTTGCCAAGACCCAAGAACTGAAATTGGAGCTGCTGTGGAGATTGAGATGAACCTTGTGTTCCATTTCTTAAGACAGAGAAGGCATTTCATAAGAAATTGGGAAAGTTTAGTTTCCGTAAGGACTAATTGCATTCCTAGGAAAACCTTGGGTTCACTCCTCCCCTTTCCCGGCCCTGACCTCTGGCTTTTTAAAAAGTACCTCAATATTAGGTATCGTATTTTCTCTATAATTTACCCAGGCTTTTTAAAAAGGGAAATCTCAACACAAGGCAAAATGTTTAAAAATATTTGCAATTTTGAAATGGCTAAATTCCCTTGGGCGAGGAAAGTAAGCTGGAGAAAGAGGAGAGGGAGTAAATACATTTGATACTGGGATTAATTTCTGGATGTCAGCAGGTGTCATGACTCATCTAGTTTGTGTGTGAATTTATTATT
Source organism: Arvicanthis niloticus (assembly GCF_011762505.2). NCBI lineage: Eukaryota > Metazoa > Chordata > Mammalia > Rodentia > Muridae > Arvicanthis > Arvicanthis niloticus. The sequence goes on from NC_047676.1 coordinate 28,749,929, forward strand.
CTGAAAGAACATTTTTGAAGTTTCTAGACTGAAGGAAAGCTAAGGAGAGAATTACTTTTCTTTCTCTCTACCTACATCTCATCGGGTTTTCAACTGGAAATTTTTGAGAAAAATTTTTTTTGTTCGTTTTGAAGTCTTTCCTTGTCAGTGACTAGCGAGTATGTAGAATATAGTTACCAAGGCAATGTCAAGACCCTGCTGTGAGACAGACAGTGTGGTGTGTACAGACAGGGAGATGCTGAAACAGATCAACAACGTGAGCACCAGGGGTTTTGGGTTTTTTTTTTGTTGTTGTTGTTGTTTTTTTGGTTTTTTTTTTTTTTTTTTTTTTTTTTTTTTGGTTGTAAATTGGAAGTTTAATTGTTTTTATAAGTGGTTGTGCGGCTCTACCATCTGTTCTGCTGGAACTTTCTCATGAGGCCTTTTCTTCTTATTACATCTTGCTTAGGACTGTTTGATTTGTCTCCAGATGATACCCTAGTCTTCATACTTACACCAAGTCAGGTTAAAATGGGTCCCACTGCATTCAAGTTAGACAAAGACATTTTTCATTTACTCAGCCCAGATAGCTTTTTTTTTTCCCCCTGCAAATGCTACTTGAAGGCCTGGACTCAACAAACCCTTCCACATAATGACTGCAAAGACAGATACAGTCCTTGCTCCCAGTGCTGTGTAAACATTTGCTGCTTAAATAAATTACTCTTGTCAAGCTTGAGTAACCGCCAGCTCGATACTTGTTCGTTTTTCAGAGGCTGATGCCTTAGTTTCCAAGGACTCATTTTTCCCTCCTCTCTCTTCTCTCTGTCCCTTCAGGTACTATCCTTGGATTTGCCCTCCGACCATATAAAATGAGCTACCGGGAGGTGAAGTACTTCTCGTTTCCTGGGGAGCTTCTGATGCGGATGCTACAGATGTTGGTCTTACCCCTGATCATCTCCAGTCTTGTCACAGGTACCTGTCATGGACAAATTTTGCTGCGTGTTTTCTTTTTCTTTCTTTCTTTCTTTCTTTCTTTTCTTTTCTTTTCTTTTCTTTTCTTTTTTTTAAAGTGTGCTTATTGCAAAAGAATGCTTAGAAAAGTCGATGCTTTAAATTTCTGCTGGATGCATGCTCTGTTCTTGAAAAAAATAAGAAAAATCCCTTGGAAATGATGGAAAGGAGGCTTTACTAATGCATGAATGATTATGAACTCTTGTATTTTTGCCAATCACAAGAAAAAAATGGATTTCAACAGCCACGTAATCTGGTCTGCCTCACCGTGAACGAGGTGCCCTGCTAAACACCACACAAACAGCCTTTCTCTGACCACAGTGATATAGTTGACAACAGCATACAACAGGTCTGTTTTCTCACCCTCTTATCCCACCCAGATAACATCTGGTTGGACAGCCTATTAGCTATTGATGCAAGAATGCTTGTTCTCAGAGCCACCAGGACATGAGCGGGAGCCTTCTTGGAAGCCTCATCAAGAGGTAATGCCACAACACACTCACCAACTCTGCTGCCACGACACTTATCTTTTCCCAGTGTACCCGCATGATTTCATTCCCTTCTCCAGTTTCCCCATCTGCCCCATTACCTTTTATACTGGTTGGAGAACGGGGAGGGGGTTGGGACATCCACTGACACTTCGATTTTTAGCCAGAGAAGCTTCACAGGATAGGATCTCTTCACTGTGACAGTGAAGCCACAGCTTACTCCTGCACGGGTGCAGGTTGAAGAGTCATTAGCTGTCTGGTTGATAAATATAGATGAGGCAAGAAGTTGCAGGGGAAAAAAAAAATGATACTAGCCATTCCTTCCTGCCCACTCTTCTCTTCCCCCACCACACATGTCTGACTTGGAGGATTTCCGTAAACATTTCCCCAGCAGGATAGTTTCTGAGTTTATAGCTAAAGCGCCAGACCTCAGTTACTGCGGCACTACTGACCCTGGCCTCTCTTTCTACCTAGTCATTGTCCTTGGGCACCGCTGAGCAAGCTGCATCTCTCTCCCTCTTTCCATGGGTTTTCAAAGAGAGAATCTCTCAAGCTTTCTGTGTAACAAGAACTTCTTAGAGCAACTGAAAGGTCATAGGGCGGCATTCTGACTACCACATGCCTAAGAGGGCTAGCCTTTACATGCACAGAAACTATGCCAGAGTGTTCCTCAGTGCCTTGTAGATCTGAGCTGGCTTCCACTTGTCCGGGGCCTTAAACAAGTAACTGCATGTCCACGAGCTCAGTTTGGAGGATAAATAGCCCACAAACCAGTCCTCTCATCCTTTGGGGTACCTGTTTACAAAGCTGGACTGGTCAGTGGCCGACTCTATAATTCTTTATTAAACATTTTTTCTCTAAAGGGTAACTCTTTGCAGAAATCACTTATAGGTCAGAGCTGGTATCCAATATTTTACTGAGTGATAACAGTGAGTCCCTCTATGTCATCCCTAGTAGCTAACTTCTAGGCTGAGAATATGCTCTTCCTCTGGACACACTCAGAATGTGTCCAGATTCCTTTCTGCTATCACGTCTATAGTGGAACCAGATTCTGCTTTCTTACAATTGTGCTAAAAACCTTTAGGGGTCAGGGAACGTACCCAGAAACCCCTTATACAACACAGAGAAAAACATTGTTTCACTTTAGAAAAGGTTTTAGTTGGCCTCTCCCCTGAAGTAGAATCCCCTTGTGTTTTAGATACTTAATAACCAACTTTATTAAAAGAACAAGAGCTTTGGATAATTTTTCAGACAAAAAAAAATTTACAATGATCTGATCCCTTTCAGTGGTGAAAAAGAAAGTTTTAGTCAAATGTTGGGGAAATTAGCAACACTTAGAATACGGCTGTTTAAGAAAAAAAAACCAGAATGACAAGTTGCAAGCAACCAATATAAAGTGAACACATAACATAACCTAGTTGCAAGTTGGGAGTGGTCACATGGAATCGTTAAGGGAATTTTATCTCTTATTCAGGACTGGGTCAAGGAAAGGGCCCAGGGGCAGAGTTTAGCTGAGCCAAAGATGTTTTTACAGTGTTCGTCTCCAAGGATTAACCCCTAGGCTACACAGTAACTCAGATACTTACGATCAATTAAAATGATTGATTGACTCGTTAAGACTTTCCTTTGTGGTTTTAAATACAAAACATTCAAAAAGTGGGAACATAGAGGAGGAAATATTTGCAAATCACACAGACCCCCTAGAGGATCCCTGGGCGTACTGGGAGATGTTACTGGGGAAATGTGTTGCCCTGAGAGCTCCATTCTTCAAGAATTAAGAAAAAAAAAAAAAAAAAAAAAAAAAAAAAAAAAAAAGCAGTCCCTAAAGCTCACAGTCACCAAGTGGGTGACGTGTACACATGAAGATGTCCTTTCAGGCCACTTTATCTTTTCATACTTTGATAGTCATGGATACAGGGAAATATTTTTCTGCAACAGGAAAGAGAGCTGGGCTAAGTGAGATAATTAAGTGGGTTGTGACTGCACTGTAGAATAATGTGGCCGAAAGTGGAGCTAGGAGGTTGTTGAGACTTGAGAAATATAAAATTAATTGGCTTCAACAAGTTGCTACTATGTGTCCACAAGAGTGAAACATGGCCTGGTGTTCAAGAGAATTTAGTTACCCAAGGTTTGAAGAGAGCTTCCCAAGTTGTCAGTTTTGATACAATTCACAAAACAGGACAGTGTAGCCCACCAAAGGACATCTGGTTCAGTCAACCCTTGGAATACTAGTGTCAAAACACAGGCTTGGTTGTCAGTGTTGCTGATTTTGAGAAACACCCCCTTGATTCTGGACCTCTATCAGGCTTTTACTGGTTTTTATGTTACCTGACTCACCCACTGGTAATCCTAAACCAAACACAGTTCACCTCCTGTGGAACTGGCTACCGGACACCATGTTCACTACTGTGAAACAGTGATTGGGAAGGCTTTCTGATCCATCTTCTGAGTGTGGTCCTAAGTGTTCTGTTTTGTATCAGACATGAGCATCATAGTAAGGAATCAGAGGTTGCAAGGCCACATAAAAAATTCTCCTGTGGAAAAAATGCTTCATACCTTAGTTCTCTCAAGTTTAAAAGCCTTGGGGGTTCTGTGCAGATAGAAACTAAGTTGAATAAAATCAATATTGCATTTAGTTTCCAAAGATTCTAGAGACTATATTGTAACACATAGAGGCACTAAAGTCATGCTTTATTTTGTTTCTTGGTTTGTTGTGGTGCTAGTCATCAAAAGCTAGTGCCTTGTACATGCCGGGCAAATACTCCCTCATTCTCCCACTGAGCTACATTCCCAGACCAACTTAGAGAGCTCTGCAACAGATTTTTGTACTTGAAACACTTGTGTTTGTGAGCCGAAGCATTAAAGTGCCATGAGGCACATTCTTGTCCTAAGTTGAAATCCCGTCTTCCCAAACATCCCTGGTGTGTATTAGCATTCCAGAAGCTCCAGGGAGAATCTGGGAGGAAGCCCAATGGCTACATGTGTACTCAAGTACCTTTTCCCCCCTTTCTTTTCTTGAACAAGAAGAATAGGTCTATGCCAACACCCCACATAATAAAACAAGGTTCTGGCACCATTTTCTATTGGTTTGGTCAGGATAGGCGGCCAAACTAGCTATTTCATGCCAGAAATATGAGTTGGTTTGGCCGGCTTAGCCTGATTTAATGCACAGGATAATAATTAAATGCCATGTCTGGTTATAAGTGAGTGGAGATAGCTAGCTAGCCTTACTCCTGAATCGTTTTTTCAAAAATTGGTGCTTTCTTGTGTTCTCATTCTAAGTGTGCATCTTCCTGCAATCAGTCAGCACAGGAAAGCTTTACTGCCCCAGTTTTCTGTAAGGGAAAGGCTTTGGGCAGACAATCTCTCGTGAGACATAGAATAAGAGAAAGAGATGAGGGAAATGTATTAGGCACATTTATGAGAGCAGCAGTTTGAAGACTATGTTGGGGCTTACCAGAGGTTGGATCACAAAATAGATGAAGTTCTTCTTGTTTCATTCATTCATTCATTCATTCAGTCAGTCAGTCACAGTTTTACTCTATGTCAGACACTCAGCTAGGCACTGGAGGTGCCTGAATACAAAGAGAAAGCCTCTAAGTTGATGTACATGGGGTTCATTGTGTACATCTACTTACATGGAGAGAGGCTCCCCAAATTCCTCAACTCACAGAACAAAGTACATGAGCAAATTCTCAGAGAACCAAATTTCACTAGTTCTCTCCAAGCCCCAAAAGGAAGAGGCAGTTTGGTTGATTTTTTTATTTTTATTTTTTATTTTTTGGCAATTTCATGTATGTATGCAATGTATTTACATCATTTTGTAACATATGTAGTAATTATACATTTAAATCACCCTCACCTTGGTTCACTTTTTAGAACATGATTCCAAATCTGATTCTCTTCCTTTGAGGCATCTCCCTCCCAATGTCAACTGCACTAGAGTTTACCAGCAAAGATGTCATTCATATTCCCCCTTAAACATTTTTTTTAAGTTAACACATTTTTTTTTACATTGCGTCAAATCGATAAGAATGGAAAGCCCCCATCCTTTATCTTGTGAGAGTGATAATGAGTTATATTGTTATGACATCCTGAATCAACACTACTGCTGAGACCCTCCCTCTCATATTTTAAGAAGGAAAAGAGAGACAATTAGCAGTCCATAAGATGTTAAGGTATACTAACCCTGAGGTCTTTCTCTTTCCTCTAACCCAAGGCTGGAAAAATAATTTAACAGAACTGCTTTCTCACTTTCTGTCTGATTTCCTATAAAAGAGGAAAGTGTTTCTCTTCCTCCAGAACCCTATATTGGGAAATACTGATTTTGTTCACCCTTGCCTACAGTTTCCCTTCCAAATTATTGTCCAGCTTCTGCCCAGACACTTCCAGGAACAGGAGATCCTTGGAACTCACTTCTCCTTATAAAACTAATGGTTCTCGTTGTACCACTTCTCCCCCCCACCCTCCGGAAAAAAAAAAATTTAAAGAACCAGAAAAACAAAATACCTACTTGCCTATAATCCCCTTCCCCATGTGACAGGCTCTCTTGTGGTTAAATATTACTTAGACATTTTCCTTGCACATGCATAGACCAATCAGCCCTGTGAACTGACAATCTACAAAGCCAACAAGCCAGAAAAATGCCAGCAAAGGATTCTTCTAACTGAGTAAATAGAAATGAAAGCAGTAAATGTTTCGCCTCAGAGTATGACACTCTGGCTTCAGCATACTGATACTTCACAACCAACTAAAATGTTGTCATTTAACACAAGTAATCAAAAACAAAAACCTGAGCTAGACAATTCTTAACTCTTGGGCTTTTGAAACACATGTCGAGTGCCTGCAAAAATGAGAGCCAGGGTCAGTTAAGGGAAATTTAATATTTTGAACTATTGGTTTGCCAAGTATCTGGCATGTGTCTAAGGCCAATTTGAATACTCTGGACATTTATGGACAAGAACTCAAGGCAGGATACTCATTTCCATTAATTGGAATAAAAGGCACCACTCTAAAGAGAAGGGTGTGTTTAGACTTCACTTTCATTTTTAGCAACATAGATAGTGGGGTGCATGTTGTGGGCTTGGTGTGAGGGTTCAGCCTGGCCCCTGGAATGTAGCCATCAACAGCAAGGGTTGTCTGATTTTTGTACACATGGAAACACAACAACAAGAACAGAGAACTCAAACTCCTGGGCTCGTAATTACGGCCATGGCTTCCACAAACCTCTTTTGTCTATGATTCTTACAGTGACCACTCTCCCATTAAAATAAATTAAATAACCCGGAACGTTAATCCACAAACAGCATGGAGCCAAAGAGAATTCCTCCCTCACCACTGGAGGTGATTGGTTTCTGCCCTGCAGCATGAGATTCGATTTCCTTGATCACAGCTGCATAATTCCAAATATTATCGTTGGTTATACAACTTCCCAGTCTTCCCTGAGAAACTCAGCCCATGTAGGGCACCCTGGATTCCATTGGGAGTGAGCACAGCTCCTACAACAGAGTCTTCCTGGCTCACCTCTTGGGGCAAACTCAGCCTCTATCTTCATCTCCAAATCCAACTCACAGAGACCTAGAAGGAGTCGGTCATAAAGACGCTTCATCTGAAGCCCACAGAGTGTTCCTATGCTGTCTCCTAGAAGCTGTTCACAAATGTGGAAAAGAAGGCTGAACAATTCCTCCCTGGAGAAAGAAGTCCTAGGGTAAGAAGAGCCCATCCAAGGAAGTAGGAAACCTCCCAGTTTCTTGCATCAGATATAAAGGAAATAAATGTATGCATAAGAGTTTAGGGATTGTCATGGAAATCTGGCTGTCACAGAACAACTTCACTCAATAAGCAGTTACTAAGGCTTTGGATATGCCAGGTATTTATTGCCGGGGTCTAAGGATACCCAAGTGAAAAAAAGCAAAGTCCCTGTCCTCCAAGAATTATTAGTCTGGTTTGTAGAGATTAATTCACAGTTAGGATATGGAGGGTAACAGGGACAGGTAGAATAACCTTAGTTGGCAACATTGTGGAGGAGGCATAGTGCTCTCTATACCAATTATGGCAGTCAAGACAATCCCCCACAGACATGTCCACAAGTCAATATGATGTACGCGGTCCCTCACGGAGGCTCTCTGACTGGATGATTCTTGGTTGTATCAAGTTGCCGATGACTAACCATCATAACTGTCTTAGGTCCTCTGACATCCTGAGCTCACGATCTGAGAAGACTCACTGCCCCATTCAGATTCATCACACCCTCTGGAGGCTGCACTCAGCTCCAAACCACTCTTCCCACTCTTCAATTACTTGGTCAAAAAGGGGACCCCAAAATTGATGTTTGCTTAATAGTTCTCAAGGTGGTTCTACTGTGGACTTAGGGTTGAGAGTTACCATTTATAGTTTCTGTAGAGTTGTCCTCTGGTTTCCAGACCTAGGGTCCCCAGTGTTGTCATTTATTTCTGTCCCTAATCAGTTCAGTTGCTCCCTCTCCTAGGAAGCCATCCCTGACTTTCCCCCACCTCTGCTCTCACAGGTTCTATTTCATAGTTACTGCAACAGTATCTGTCTCCTGCTCTCACAACAGCTTCGGGAGAATACCGTGTGTTTGCCTTGTCTGTTGTTTGCATCGCATAGCAAAATGATTTCTTGGCAAGGAGAACAGGACCCTTGACAGACTTCCCGAGCCACTGTGCCAGTTTTGTGGTCCACTGCCTGCCTGACAGTTTCCTCTTTCTGTGTTTTAATGCCCTCAGCACTTCATTCTTCCTCCTTGGGTGCTTCACCCTTTGACACGACTTCTTCCACAGCCCCTCTGAAATCCCTTGACTCCTCCAAGATCCAGCTTAGCATTCAGACCTGGCACAAAGTTGTCCTTGCTGGCTCCACCTGATGAGAGCAAGGATCTTCTCCCTGGAGTGGCTATGGTAGTTAAGGAAATGAGTTAAGGCCATCTAAGCAAATACGCTAGGCTTAGTTTTGGAGTCTAGTGCAGACAAGTACAAGGGAAGGTAGTTCATTTAATTATTCAAATACCTTGTATGCTTCAAATGATCATGATTAAAAAACAGATAACCTAAATTTTCTAGCATTGGATGGTTTCTAGTTGGGATACAGTTTGAACACATTGTGTGCTACAAGCTAGTCTGTCATTATTTTAAGGTTAATTACTTCAGAATATATTGCAGAATTTTCCAAAATTGAAATATAGTCATCAATATAGAAGAGAAACCCCTCATGTCAGCGTTTCTACACCCCACACTGAGTATTTATGAGAAAGTGAGCAGCAGCTCCTATATTGTATTTCTCTTTTTGCTCCTTTTCACTTAAGACTAGAATTTTAGTCATCTCTTGGGACCCAATGCTTAACTATCATATTCATTCCTCTGATTTGAACCTCACCAAAATGGCCAAACTTTAATGTAGCAATGTCTAAGCAAATTAAAAATGCATAAGACTGTTGTGAAAACAATTAAAATGTTTATATCATTTTATCATCACCAGGAGGTGATGTGCATAAAACCTTTTCTATATTAAGAAGTATTTACGATAGGAATGTGTACCTCCTATGCAGTACAGGAACAAAGCTTTATTTTCCATGAATGTAAAGCTATTAAATCTAAGTGTGATTGACAGTTTCAGATTTTCCAATACCATGTAGATATAATGCTTCAGAGCTGCCGAGTTCCTTTCTGTTAGTATCCAGAAAAACTAGAAGGATGAAGGGATGAAGAAAATGTTACAATGAAAAAACTCTTAATATTGAAACAATTTGATTTATTACCTTTAATCTATTATTTTTCCTCCTCTGAAGTGGGCACAGGGTGTCATTTTATTTTACCTGAAAGAATCTGCATATTCCTTATGGAGCACAGGTGTTTTGTAGGGACATGTCTTGCAGCCACTATATCATTTACCATTAAATAAACATCTAATCTTTAAGGAATGAGATCGAGTCCTTAGGAAGTGCCCCATACATCCATCCAGTTAACACATCTTTCTTATATGACAGATGTGATTGTATCAAAGTGTGTCACACCTTCTATTGTTAGAACATACTTTGTTGCCAAATTGACACCTATATGGTTTTGTCCTATTCCTTAAATGATAGAAACTTACTTCACAGTTGAAAAACAAGTTACTTCATTTATCTGAGTCTTCTAAAATTTCTTGTTGGTATCGATAGCCTTAGATTTTTTTTTTTTATCACAGGTCACATTGATCGATATTCACTCTTCAGACATCCGCAGGTCACATAACAGTGTATGTAGATGCACCTGCAGTCCCTGCTTCTTTGTGACTGACTTCTTTCATGTTAGCATGTTTTCAAGGCTCATTCTCGTTTTCTTCACACATCACTATTTGGTCTTTTTTATACCTGGTTGATAGTCCGTCCATTGATGGACATATCACACTGAGTTTTCAGTTCATCGGTGGACATTTGAATTGTTCTCATTTTTGTTTTGTATCATTTAGTTGTAGCTATTATAAAGAAGGCTGCTATGAATATTTATAGGCATATCATTTTCTCCTGGGTATCTACAAATGGAATTTCTGTGCTTTATAGTAACTTCCTTTGGCCCTTTAAAAAATTCAGAGCAGTTTTTTAAACAGCTACACTATTTTATCCACCAACAGTAGGACAGTTCTGTCTTTATCCCTTTCTTGCCAATGCTTATTAGGAACAATCATTTTGTTGATGTATATATTTTTATCAAAGCCAGTACAAAATATTGTCTCCCTGTGACTTGCTTTGGATTTTTTCAGGTGGTGACATTGAATATCTTTTCATGTGCTGTTGTCCATTACCTCTCCCTTGGAAAAATACCTCTTCAGATCCTTCCATGTAGTACTGAATTGTATGTTCTTTGTATGTTAAAAGTATACTTTAAAAACCCTCCATATACTAAATGATATTAGCAATTACTGTGTGTATTGTGTTTAAGATGGTCATGATTATTCTTGAGGATTCTTTTAGTTAATGCTGTAATAAATGTTAATGAACATTCATAAATACTGAATGTCAAACATAACAGAAAGAAGAAAACATTTGCAAAGGTTAGTTTTATGCTAAATATGTGCTTACTTTTGAAATAAAACTTAGCTCTTTCTTTTGGAAAGTAACTGGATGACTTTGTCTAATAGAGTAATATGTAATTTAAACTACATTCTGTTCATTTAAATCACAGGGAGACTTTTGCTTTTATGTGTTTTGTGTTTTAATTGAAACCTAGACACTTGTGGGATGATAGTCCTAGCACATGTACACTCTGTAGAGCTCCTTTAAAATATAGATTCTAAACTTGTCAGTAGAATACTGACATACTGACAGAATAGAATACATAGAATACAGTATGTATTTACTTCTTTACAGTTAATTCAAATGAAGTTAATTTTTTTTTTTGGGGGGGGTTCTCTATATAGCCTTGGCTGTCCTGGAACTCACTCGGTAGACCAGGCTGGCCTCAAACTCAGAAATCCGCCTGTCTCTGCCTCCCAAGTGCTGGGATTAAAGGCGTGCGCCACCACCGCCCGGCTGTCATGAAGTTAATTTTTAAATGATGCACATAACACAACAGTGTGAATAGACTTAACTCTGCTTACAAAGGCCAAGGAGTATAATTGTGCTATATGACTTTATACAATTACAATTTGGAAGTCCCAACCCTACACAAAGAACCGTGGGCAACTAGAGGATGCTAAGAGAAGGAAACACAGCCTTCCTCAGGGAAGTGCCCCTCTAATTGGTTATTCAGTGCCAAGTAGTCAGGCCAGAAATCATATGCTAGTCACATTATACAGACTGAGAAGTTTGTGTTCATTTATCTAGAAGTATGTGGGGTGTGTGTGTGTGTGTGTGTGTGTGTGTGTAACAATTAAAGAAGGAAGTACATGGGAAGGGTTAGAGGGAGAAAAGGGAAGATGATGTAACTACACTTTAATTTCAAAAATAAAAAATTTAAAGACTGATATAATTTAAATGTAAGCTTCATCAGCATATATTTATCATATGTGGTGATGGATTTCATAAACACATTTTTATACCAATCTATCGTGTTCTTTGACCCTACCTCCCCATCCTCCCCTCACCCCCACCCCCTGCTACTGGCATTGACTCCCTCAAACTTGCAGCTATCCTCATGACATACATACATATGACATCTGTGGTGGCCATTTTAAATCTTCATTGGAAGGATGTCTGTTCAGATTCCTTAACCACTTTCAGTCACGTTGCCTGACTAGAAGTTATTGAGCTGTTATTGAACTGTAGTCATTTCTTTCTATGTTATAATTGCACTTTAAAAGTTGAATACACGGGGCTGGAGAGATGGCTCAGTTGGTAAGAGAACCAGTTGTTCTTCCAGAGGTCCTGAGTTCAATTCCCAGCAACCACACGATGGCTCCCCACCATCTATAAAGGGATCTGACACTCTCTTCTGGCATGCAGGTGTACATGCAGACAGAGCACTCATACATTAAAAAAAAAAATGAATACACTAGATCACTAGATTACATAACAATTACCCTTTGTGCAGGTTATATGTGTGTGTGACGGAGCATACCTATAGGCAATCTATCATCCACAAATGAGGAAAAGCATGGCGTCTGTCTTCCTGAGTCTGGCTAGTTTTGCTTAATACAATCATCTTCATCCAGCTAGACCTGTCTTCCAGCAAACAACAAACATACTTTGATTCTTCTTCATTTTTATCTCGGACTTTCTTGCTTGCTTGTTTTCTGACAAGTATCTGACTATGTAATCCCAACTGACCTGTGGAGAAGGCCGGTCTCAATACTTACAGACATCAGCCTGTTTCTGATTCCCAAGTCCTGGGGTTAAAGGCAAGTAAGTACCATCATCACACTTGGCAATTTTAATTGTGTGGCTGAACAAAACCCCAAGGATATTTGAAACACTTAGTACCGGCCTATCGATATAACCCACTAGCATTTATTTTGTTAGTACCATTTCTGTGTTTTATTTAGTTTCCAATGTTTTGCAAAAGCTTTCAAAGCTCTTCCACTTGCTACTTTGAGTTAGACGGCTTTCTTCTGTCTGGTTTTGCTTTCTGAGATGAGTCATTCAAATACATGAGTTATCTAGAACAAGCAGTGTCGGAGGCAATGATCAGCTAGCTGTCTCTTAAGGCATTCTCCAGCTGCCCCTGTAACTGACCTAAGAAGGTGGTTGGGGTCAGAGTAGGTGTCAGGAAAGGCACAAACTTCATGAAACCCACTGGATTATACACACAGGAGTTGCCACAAAAGGAATGTGGATGCTAAGACCAGAGTGCTGATACGAATCACATTGGTATGAAGTAGATTTCACAGGCTGCCTGGTCTCCTGGTACAGCTCAACTCACAGAATGACTGGGCTGCTACACATTGCTTGGATCTGTGAAAATAGATTGAATTGATAGTCTGTGAAATTCTGTTTTCGGTGAGTTAAGACTTAAAATTTGCTGTTTTCAATTCAGAAAGCTCGCACTTATTTTCTGTAGGGCTGTTTTAAGAGCCTGCCAGAAAAGATCCTCAAGATGTGTTCTTGGAACATTTTTCTCTTTCAAAAGCATAAATAACACTTCAAACCCATTATTTTATACTGTGTATGTTAGATTATGACCTCCAAAACCCTGTGATGTGTGTGTGTGTGTGTGTGTATGTGTACATGTGGGTATGCATGCACATGCACATGCCACTTTGCGAGCATATAGAGAACAGATGTCAATAACAGGTATCTTCTTCCCCTTTTAAATTATTTTCTCTATTTTTGAGGTTATAATATAACTACATCATTTCCCTCTTTCCTCCTGCGTCTCATATACCCCTTCTTGCTGCCTTTCAAATTCAGGGGCCCCTTTTCATTCATTGTTTGTTACATACATATATGTATAGACATGTATATTTCCAAATACATACATACAAACAACTTGCTCTGTTTGCATAATGTTACTTGTCTGTATGCATTAGGAGTTGACCATTGGTATTGGTTAACCAGTTAGTGTATCTTCCCTGAGAAAAGACTACTTTGCCTGCTGTCAGCATTCCCAGGTTGCCTGTGGTTCTTTGTGTAGGGTTGAACCCTCCTCGAGGCTTTCCTCCATTGTTTTCACATGGTTTTGGTCAGGTCACTCTTAGGCAGTTATGTTGGTGAGGTTTTATGGGTGTAACTTCTGACACTCCTACGAGACACAATCTCACAGCAACTTTCTTTCTTTTCTTTTTCTTTTTTTTTTTTTTGGTTTTTCGAGACAGGATTTCTCTGTGTATCTCTGGCTGTCCTGGAACTCACTCTGTAGACCAGGCTAGCCTTGAACTCAGAAATCTGCCTGCCTCTGCCTCCCAAGTGCTGGGATTAAAGGCGTGCGCCACCACCGCCCGGCTCACAGCAACTTTCTGATCTCTTCTGGCTCTGACAGTCTTCCCACCCCCTCTCATAAAATGATCCCTAG